>NW_009613448.1:0-1082 GCF_000690535.1 Cariama cristata
CCGCGGCCGCGTCCTGCGCATGCGCACACCCCCACCCAGCCCCGCCTTCCCCGGTCAGTGCGCAGGTGCGAGCCCGCACGCATGCGCGGTAGCGACGTGAAGCTTGCGACCTGTGGTCTGCGTCGGGCGGCGCGGGAAAGGGCTGAGGGGTGGTGCGGTAGTGAGGCGGGATCGCCGGCCGGCCTGTGGTGGGACGGCGGTCCGGGAGTCCTGGGGATGAGACAGCGTCTTATCCTACAGGAAGAGCCGCGTATAGCACGTGTCCCTGGGCATGGGTGTTTTTGGAGCCATGTGTTAGAAGCTGCTTGGCGGCAGTTCTGTCAGGGAGAGCAGAGTGTTAGGGTTAATGTAGGGCACCTTCTGTCGCTGGGAAGGAGAGCCGTGCTGGTGTCGAGGGATCCGGCCTAAACCTGGGGTGTAGAGTCAGAAGGAAGTTGTGGGTGCATACGTGGTTGTGGTATTTGTTAGTTTAACTCCAGCCACCTTCTTTACAGGCAAACAAACGAGTGTGTGGTGCCTCTCAGCTGGTTGCAGAGAGTTGAGGGTGAGCTTCGAGGTGCATCCTGTGAGGGGAGAGCAGCATCAGTCACAGGAGGGGTCTGGAGGAGTTGTGTCTGTCCTCTCTTCACACCTGGAAAATAAATGTTACAAGTAGAGAAGAGACTAAAAGAAAATCATCATGAAATTGTGCACATAACTTACATATGTTAATACAGCTTAAAGGCATGGCAGTGGAATCTGCTCCAGTCAAGCTTTGCAGACCGCATTCTAAAAATGCACAACAATACATTAAAATTACAATTAAAGTTACATTATGCATAAACATTGCATGTTGTATTAGAGGGATAAATACGACAACTGCATGCTGGGTTTTGAAAGCTAAAGTGATGCTCTGCCTCTGTAGTCTGAGCTGGGTGAAATAAGTAAATAAAGCTTGTGTGAATCAACCATGATTTCTTCTAAACAGTCAGGTTTTTTTATATATACATGTGTATGCGCAGTCATCATAGCTTGGCCTGAACAGAATTTCAGATCTAGAGATATATAGTAAATTAATGGACCAAAACCATCCTGAATGGAAA
>NW_009613448.1:1113-7392 GCF_000690535.1 Cariama cristata
GAAAGATAAGCAGAAAAAGGTGCAATTGATTGTCATTTATGGTTATATATACAAATTTGTGTACAGTCCTGGTTTTTTAAGTGGCATTATTTATCACTGTTTTGCCAAAGCATAATAATAATAGGAAATTATTTTTAATATTACTGGATTTGCATATATGTGGGCAAAAACTGTAGTATTACTAATTCAGCCCACTTCTTTGCTTGTTAAAAAAACTTAATTTGGAATAATAGGTAGGTTTTAAAGCATCATATCAAGACATATGCTTCCCAACAGAGTTAAATACTTTTTTCTAGGTCTTGAAACTGTGGAATCTGTGGGGCACATTCCTCTGCGTACAGAAAGGCCATGTTTCAGGAGAAAAAAAAAAAAACAAAAAACAAACTAATAACTGCAAGGAGTCTCAGTCCACGTTTGTATAGTCTTTGTGGGAGCTGAAATGAAATACCTTGGAAGCAGTTCTTAGTGATGTTCAGAATTTGTGTCTTCTATGGATTACTACTGAGCAAATCTGAAATTTGTCTTTGAGTTGAGCAAGAATCCTAAAATGAGAGATCAGTATTTAAACAAGTAGTTTTCACTTTGGTGATTCTGTAGGAGCACTGATGGTTCAGGCTGCAGTCCCTCCTGGGGTCACTTCAACACATCAATCCATAGTGCCTCAAAGAGGAGAGTCTCACTCTCCCTGTCCCACCCCCACTTCCGCTCATTTTCTGGTCCTAGGATTTGGGTGGTTATGAAGAGAGCTAGCTCAGGGAACCAGTCCAGCTGAAATTAAACCAAATCAAACAATAGCTACTTCAGTAATTGCAGCCTTGCTTCCAAAAGCCTGCTTATTGACTGCATGGGACCACCACTACTGTCTCATTTAGCTTTTGGTCTGGAATTCAAACAAAATACCCAGTAATAATTCCATTTATTAATCCAAAGTGGCACCATTATTATCATGAAGTAAAAACCAAAAAGATGTATCTGTACAGCTTTAATAATTTAAAATTATTAAGAATATCTGTGTTGTGGTTTAACACCAGCCAGCAACTAAGCACCACACAGCTGGTTGCTCACTCCCCCGCCAGTGGGATGGGAGAGAGAATCAGAAGGGTCAAAGTGAGAAAACTCGTGGGTTGAGATCAAGACAGTTTAATAGGTAAAGAAAAAGCTGTGCAGGCAAGCAAAGCAAAACAAGGAATTCATTCACCACTACCACAATGGGCAGGCAGGTGTTCAGCCATCTCCAAGAAAGCAGGGCTCCATCATGTGTAACCGTTACTTGGGAAGACAAACGCCATCATTCCGAATGTGCCCCCCTTCCTCCTTCTTCCCCCCGCTTTTATTGCTGAGCATGATGTCACACGGTATGGGATATCCCTGGGGTCATTGGGGTCAGCTGTGCCGGCTGTGTCCCCTCCCAACTCCTTGTGCACCCCCAGCCTCCTCGCTGGTGGGGTGGGTGAGGAGCAGAAAAGGCCTTGGCTCTGTGTGAGCCCTGCTCAGCAATACCTAAAACATCCCGCTGTTATCAACACTCTTTTGAGGACAAAGCCAAAACGTAGCCCCATACTAGCTACTATGAAGAAAATTTACTCTGTCTCAGCCAAAACCAGCACATTCTATATTGATTGAAATGGTGGGACTATAATGCTATGTTTTTGCAGGACTGACCTGAAATAAGTAATATAGAATCCTGGACTTTTAAACGTGCAGATTTAAAACTATTACAGAAAACTGGTGAAGAGTTCTGTCCAGTTTCTCAGGTCTATCAGTATCCGTATAGTCCTACAGGAAGTCACTACTTCCCAGAAAAATTGCTTAAATTTACTGTGATTTTTTATTTTCGTTCAAGAGGTCAAAACTCTTCTGTAGCGGTTGCGAGAGAGAGGATTCATGCCCAAGTATCTAGCTGGTTGTGTATAGCATAATAATTTTGGTTGGTTTACATCTTTCATCAGCCACAATTTTCATTGATGTTGTTACTGAATATGCATTTCTGCACAGCTTTAAATGATTTCTTAATTGATACTAAGCTGTCACATGTCTTTTTATCTTATTCTATGAGTTGCTTACATATCAAATATATTCTAAATGAGAAAGCAAACTGTAAACTGAGGTTTGAAACTTGTGTATAACAGAGCAGGAGAGAATCCTTTCTCATTGTGTTTATGGTCAGATACTTTATATTAATACTTTTTTGTCAAACTAATTTTCAGTACAAGTAGTGATTAATTTTCATTTAAGTTTTCTTATCCATAGCTCCAGTTCAGCAACAATCTTTTAAGTATAGAATATACAGTCATTTCATTCAAATCACTTGGGTTCCTTATTCCTTAAAGTTACAAATGTGCTTAAGTGAATTACAGGATTAGATTATTTAATTCATATATGTAGTTCTATACATACATATATACATATATACATAGAACTGTGTATAGAACACATTCTATGTAGGTTCTGTATGTATATAGAACTAGAGAGAGAGAGAATTATGTGTACAGAATATGTGCAGTATTTAAGTTTTTATTTCTGTCAGCCTTTGCAAGATACGTTTTACAGGAGGTGCCATTGTGCAGGATGCTATTGAGACTGCATCTGGATTATTAGCAGTCTCTTCCCATTCAAAAGTCAATTCAACCTGACAGAGGTGCAGAAAAGGGCTCTAACAAAGAGAAGGAGGATAAAAAATTATTGCTGTGGAAAGATGTTCTCTTGAAAGCATCATTGAGGTGGTTTAGGAAATTACCACAACCATGTTTCCTGCCTTGTGGGATGATACAGCTCTTTCAGCCGAGCCAGTGGAAAGGATAGTGTCATCATCTACCTCTACACAAGTCATCCATTTAACTTAAATTCCCAGGTAGAGATTATTTAAAATATAAACTGGGTGATTTTTCTTCAGAGTGGATGAAGAGATCTCGGGTGGTTCATTGTGCACGCTGTGGAAGAGGAACTAACCTTAAACAATGAAAGAGAAAAGATATCTACAATAACTTCTAAAATGGTTTCAGCTTTATCTGCTAATTGCTATGTGACACATCCTAAATATAGGTGGGATTTGAGTCCTTTTGAAGAATAGACAGCAAAGGGATGAAGAGGTGCTTAAACTAAGGGACAATGTTGTAACAGAGCAAATAAATATTTTAGGTACAATAGTGCAATAAGGAGGAACACAAGCCAGTAAAATACACTAATAAAAGCAAACTCCTTAATGTTTATCCAGATGGAAACCTGCCATTCCAATTGGTATCATTTTGCAAATGTGTTATTTAAAAAATGCGTAATTAAATACATACTAAAGGAACATTTGAAGGGCAAAAGTATGTTGGATGAGATAACTTTGGTCCGTCAGAAGTACACCTACTCTGCTGGCAGGCCGTTCTGGGGAAAGTAGGTCTGTGCACCAGCTGTAGAAAGGTTGTCAAGTGGGTAATGAAGCAGTTTGAACACATTTTAAATACCCACCAGAAGCCTAACAACTATTACTTCATGTCAGCTGAAGTAGTGCAGAGGTAGATAAATCTCTGTGCAAGCCCACATTGCACTTGTAACTGCAAGAAGTTGTGAGGTGCCTTCAGGGTATCAGCTCACCTCCTCATTCTCCTGATAGCGAAATAGGGAAGATCGAGGTAGGTAGGCTTTGTAATAGACGACCGAAGGACTCTGAGTTATCAGGAAAAATAGTCCCTGGAGACAATTCTGTGGGCTGTGGATTGCAGGAGTGCAATATATTCCCTTTGCATCTTTTGCTGTCTCCCTCTCAGCCCCTGTGTCAGTCAGTGCCGGGGGTAAGGTCGGTGGTGACCTGGCACTGCTCGCAGCCGGCACAGGTTCTCTTCTACTGGCACATAGCAGCAGGAGCAGGAACTGAGGATCTGATCCATAATTTCTCATTAAGTTTGCTAAAGATAGACAAAGATGAATGTTTAACAATCTAATCGTTAGTGATTATAATCACCGACAGTGGATTTTCAAGCAATTAGTAGTAATTAAGCTCTCATTTATAAGTCATTAATATGAAAAACAGCAATTTTGTGGATGAAATACTCCCGTAGTATCTAATGCAGAGGATTTTGCAGACAGAAATATATGATAAACCATCTAGAGTGTGAGATCTCCAAATGAGATTTGATAAAAATATCACCGTAGCCAAATATGGCTAAATTTCAGATGGTTGCTCAGACAAATCTGTTGCATAGTATCATAACAGTTTGCTTAGAATTTAGGCCCCAAGGGGAGCAATCTGTTAAAGGTGAAGGAGAGAAAATAAATACATTTCCTCAAACTGCCAATAAACAAAGTCAATTCATACTGGAGATAATTTAATTTTTAGTTACACTTCCATTAATTCTAGGCACTGTTTATTTTCCAATTTATTTTTCTGGGAAAATGATGTCCTAGCACCAACATCTTCAGTCAAATCAGTGTATTAATTAGTATGTGTATTTCTCTAAGAAGGTATGTAGCAGATTGCCGTAATGTACATACTCCTCGCAGAGAATGCTTTACCAAAAGCGTATCATTTTTGCATACAAAAGTGCTGAGTTTTTGTAAGTTTTATTTTACTCTTTATAAATCAAGAGGACCAAGGGAGATGCATGTCACTACATGTGCATAACCAAAACCTTTTATTTATCATTATATATTCAGATTATGGAAAGTGATACGAAAGTGATGCCATTTCTAGCTGAAGTTAGTTCTACCTAGAAATTCTTGGTTTACTTGCCTAAATGCCTGAACATAGACTGAATTAATTAGGCATCTGAGTTTGGTCTTCATGACTTTCCATAACTGGCATTTGTGTGTGCGCTGCAGAAGAATGAACTTTTGTTTGTGAGACTGCATCTGATGTGTTAGTGATTTATCAATCCTCTTTCAGAATTCAGTGAAAAGCATAGGTGTTATGGCACACAAAATTTAAGCAAATCATGGGCAAGTACCTAGAGATTTCCCTATTTATGTGTTAGAATACTATCGCCTTTATCTGAAAAGACCTTTGCTATTCTGTGTTTGCCGCTAAGCTGCTATTTGGCTACCTAAATATAGGATCTGTAGCTCAAAAAAGGAAATATTTGTCTCAGGTAACCTGTGAAGATGGAAGTCAGCCTTCTCACTTTTGTATTTCCCCAATTCTATTTTGTTATAATTTTCATTGCACAGTTTCAAAAGACTAAGCATACTTCTGCATATTAATGAGTCATAAATTAAAGAGATGTTCCATTTCATGACATTATTTGTAATGCCTTACTTCTCTTACTTCCTAAAATATCGTAGTATGCAACTGCCCAGGGAAAATTCCTGCTCCAAAATCTGTACTAAAGCAGTTGGCAATATGCCCATCAGTGAAATGAGAGGTGAAGGCACATGGCTCAGCAGTTTGCTGTCACAGACAGACAATACAATACAATTTCCTAATACAGCTCGCCTTATGATCCTGTTTGGTGCTGCATACATGCGTGGGTGTCTCCGTTAGTTCAGACGTTCCTGCCAGCTTCATTTTTGTATCCACTTACCAATTTCAAAGATATGTATAGGACAATTTCTGTATCTATGGTACTAGCTATGTAGAAGTTTATTGAAAATAAGCAGGAATAGCCGAAGGGAACATTCCAGTTGGAGTTTGTACCCCATCATGCACTAGGGAAGCCTCAAGGCAAAACTGTATCTGACTTGATTGCCATGTTTGGAGATGTTCCCTTCTCATGATACTACAATAGTTTTTGCTCTGTGGCAGAAGTTAGGGCAGTAACCAGCATCTCCAAGCTTTTCTGGTCTATATAGCCCACCGATGGGACTTCCAAAATTTCTGTTGTGAAATGCAGCAATGTTGGCCAGGTTTCTCTGGACATAGTCAACATGACTCCATGCGTGTTCTCCTACTAATCTGGTAGTGGAAATATTGACAAGGTGCCACATCATTCACAATTGATTGATTCACAATTGATTAAGATAGCTTCCCACATTGTTTTAATGTCTGAAGTTGCTAGAAATGTAACGTGAGAAAGCTGAACGACGTGACAGAGATGAAATCTGAGTATCATATGAGCATATGCTCAACGTAGCCATAAAAATGAGATGATGCAACCAGTCAATGGGATGCAATTCAGCTCACATCACTGTTTCCTGGAACAGCAAAAATGCTGGAGTGCTGTGTTACATACAAAGACAGAGGTTGTAAGCTGTTTGGTGGGGTCCTGTGCTCAGCCAAAACGTTTGCCTACAGCCGGGGAATGTGCTTTTTAACAGTGAAAATGTATTTTTCAGTTTTAGGCCAGTGTTTTAATTCCT
>NW_009613448.1:7462-38074 GCF_000690535.1 Cariama cristata
TCCTGCTGTCATTCAACCCAATGTAGTACTGTCTCAGATGTTAATCAAAGGCAATTTTTATGCTACTGGTATTTATTCTATGAGCATATGAGTATATATACATATGTGAGTATGTATGCACATGTGTATGTGTTAAGAGTGTGTTAAAAAGGAATCGTTCTGGCCATTAATGCTTGTGATAGTGCAGAGTATTAAAATGGGACACTGGCACTTCTCAAAAACATGCTTGGTAAAAATGTTTTACTTCAAAAAGGAACTGCCATTCTCTCACTCCTAAGATGTGACATGGAAAAAGATGTGGCTATTCAGTGCTCTGACTGCGGGGTAACACACCTCCATTAACAAGCAATTAACCAAAACTAAACATGCAGATCCAGGTTCAGAGAGTAGCTAATGACTAATGTTACTCTATATGCATTTCTTATATGCAAAATCTGTAATCCCAATTTCTCATGGGTCATCTGAACCAAAACCACAGCGTCTGGTCATTGCGACTCCAATCCAGATGCATGTAGCTGTGCTGGGGCGAGGTACAGGCTGGACAGAAACATTGAACCATGTGTGTTTAGCCAGGGTACCACCGTGGACAGTTTACACAGACACTTTGTCACAGACCTCTTAACACCTTCATTAATACCATCATTCATTCTACATTAACTGCATTCCTTCAATTGTAGGCTTATACAGGAGCTTTCTAGATCCCAGTGTAAAAGTAAAACTTAAGTTGTTTTCACCTGTATTAAACTCCTCATAGTCCCAAGAAGTAACTCACACTGCATTTCTGTTTGCCCATATCCTGAGGTACCCTAACCAGAGTCTGCTGACAGCCTTGGCTTACAGCTTTACCCCAGTTACAGAGTCTTCTGCACTGGGACGTGACATCCTAGAAACTTGAAATTGCTTTTTTTCTCCCATGACATTGTCTGTGATGCAGGATTCACAGGGAGCATCATCTGTTGGGAGAGTCTTCCTTTCCTTAAATTGGACGTATAACTGGTGAAACATTCGCTGTGAGCCAATTTTCTTTCATCTGGGCTTAGTATTATTTTAAAAGTGGTTGAGTCGGTTGCTGTTTCATAGTCACATCAATATCAGTCCTGTGGGGGTTTTTTTTGCTACTTTCCAGTAATTATGAGAGAGATCCCAATGCATTTTTGTTGATGTAGAATTGAAAATTAATTTAATCTTTAAATAGAAAATCAACTAAATATCAAGGCTGCAGGAGGAAGCAGTAACTGAGTCATCACATTTGTGGACTAAACTTTAATATCGCAATTTTAATCTATAAAAGTAAAAAAGCAGCTAAATTTCACCCTAGGCAGATACACTGCTTACTGAGACTAATAAGAAATCCTATCTGCTTCTCAGCTTGAACTTTTCTTCAGCTTATTTTCCATGGCCGTGCAGCTGTCTCAGTCTTATGCCAACCTCTCAGCAAAATAAATTTGGCATTTAAATAAGTGCAGAGGAGAAAAATTCCATGCTAACAGTTTTTATTAATCTTAATTAATTATTGATTAGTGCTAATGACAGTAAGCAAAAAATTGATTTGCTGTTTGTACTGAGCTGAAATAATGTACTTGTAAAATGAAAGCAATTAACCAGTAACCTAACAGTGATAATGTATTAATCTCCCATTTCTAATTCACTATATTAATAAAGAGGTGTCTGTTAAGCAATAAGCAAAGGAATGCAAGATAGTTTTAGGTAGCAGATCTTTCACTGCATTTATCACCAGTGTGTTTTGGTTTCTTTTAACTACAATAAATAATGCATGATTTGGAGAGAAAAGCTGTACAAACCTTGGTAGATACAGATTTTTTTTCCTTACAGTACCCTTTGGGTGGCAATAAATGATCATGTAGGACTGACCTCTTTCTTCTTCTTGTCTTTCAGCTACTTTGTCAATATTTATAACAACCATAGTTTTTCTCAAAGCATTCTAGCATTTAACCTACGCAACCTATACTCAGCTTTTATCTAAAGAAAGATCTGTGCTGCCTTTGAGAATTTCTGCACTTAGAAATGCTTTTTCTTCTCTTTACTTAGTAGTATGGTCTCATAGTCAGATATACCCTCTGCTTGTGACATGCAAACAGTATTTTTGCTTGTTATTCTTTTAATAGTTAAAACTGAGTATTTAAAAATCAGTTCTGAAACCACATGCAGTATTTCACTGATGCCATATACTGAGCATCGTATTCCACCTTCAAGCTTCTGTTTGGTATCCCCCATCTGTAGGTCCAGCAGTTGTTGGCCCCTTAATTTACAGCTTCATGCGAGAAGTTCACAATCAACAGACTAGTTTTGATGACTCTCCCCCACAATCTTTGTATAATGTTATATCATTTCACAATATGATCACATACTTCATAGTTATGACCTATATATTCTGTTCCTATGCGTATGTGTGAGGTTGCTGTCCAAAAGACTGGAGACAGACAGACTGCAGGCAGATCAGGTTGATCACCAGAATAAGCCATAAACGTAGCATAGCAGAAGCCTAATCATTGTCATTTTTTTTTCTTTTCCTTGGTATATATCATAACAAAAGGCAGTGTTAAGGAAGGAATTGGAAAGAGATAGCTCTGCTGATATTTAAGAAGGTGTATAAAAACCTTTTTAAGTGTAGGTGGTGTTGATTGGAAGGACAATGTTGGTTGACACCATGAGCTGATCAGAGATTCAGGCAACATTTCCTGTTAAAGAGTAAGGAGATATGTGTGGGGTGATAGGCTATATATGCAAAAAGTCCTGTGCTGAATAGAGACATCATTTCAGAATAAAGAGATCCACGATGGTGCTTAGGTTACAAGTGACCAGCAGGATGGAGATGCTGCCCACAGAAAGTCAAGAAAGAGAGGGAGAGTCCAGGCACATTAAGAACTCTGGTTTAGACTCTTTTAGCTCAGCATGACTTTTAGTCTCCGAGGACTGATGTGAGAGGGAGAGGCTGTGATTTTTACTTTCATACAAAAGAGACCTGACTTGAAGACAGAGAGAAGTGTTGCTGAGTGTTGATACAGGTAGGAGCCAAATATGTATTCGGTAGAGAAGATGAGAAGATGAGAAGATTTAAAAGAAAAAAAAAGTCTGCTGATAGTCTATCAAGAAGAATTCTCTCAAATATGAGTAAAAACAGTTTTCATTTGAGGACATTTCAACTGATGTTTTCAAACTTCCAGAGTACAGTGACTGTTTTCTCCGTGAAACTAGAGACGCTGCCAAACCCTGCCTTTGTGTCAATACCTATTCTGCTGATACCTCAGTTTTATTTGTTTACCTGTGTCAAGACACTGCATGTGTTGAATTCTGTTTCATTCTGAAAAGATCAAAGGCAAAATGGTGTAACAGCCGCATCAATTATTTATGAATCAAATCATGATATTGAATGTGTCTTGATCAAAATACAGCTATGGCTCAAAAGGGAATGCTGACCTGTACTCCAACCCAGCATAATTCAGAAACTGATATGTCAAAGCTGTTAATTTTTAAATTGTCATTGTTACCAAGACTGCCACGGCAAATAAAACCCAGCTGCATCAGTGATTCTTTAATCCAGGCATGGAAGAAATGCCCAGCGCTACAGACCTCACGTATGTCCTGATGGGTTGTCACATATTCAGAAAATACTTCAGAAGCATCATGTATTTCACACACTTGCTTGGTATGTTTTTGTTACTTCCAGTGGAAGTAGTAATTAGAGAGATCTTTGCTGCTTTTCCCTTCTCCTTCCACTTGCAAAAGATGTACAGCTGTGGCAGACATCCTATGGTCTGCTATGCCTACTACGTATATTCTAATGTGCACATTACTGGCTGAATTAGGAAAAGCACAACAGCCCAGAGGGGAACAGCATGTATGGCAGCAATGGGCCATGAAGGAGCAGACCAGAGGGACTCTGGGGAGCCACAGACAAGAATATTTGGAGGCAGAAAGTGGGAGCTCGCTGAGTGCGAATGCTGGGTGGATAGCAGTGAAACAGGGCTGTGATGGAGAGTCCTGGACATGCGAGCATCAAATGAGAAATAAGAATGTGCAGGAGTTGCTGTGATAGGTATGGATATATCCTTGACATCTAGTAAAACAGTTTGTAACACTCTTTAACAAAAATATGTCCCCGAAACAGGGATGCCGGTTCTAGAGCAAAGGAGTGGCAAGCCATCCAGCAAAATGCTGTATGATAAAGTATGCTAGTTTTCTTCTGGAGTTCAAAGTGAAATGAAGCATGTAAGAATGGACTACATCTTGTCAACATTTCCACGGCAAGTATGAACCAAAGGTGTGATATCCCATGTGTTTCTATAATTGAAGATACAACTCATTTTGGTGACAGCTCAGATAGTGGCAGTGAAATAGTCGTGACCTAGAAAATACTAAATCCAGAATAACCAAATAAGAGGTGCAAGTGTGATTCAGACAGATTTGACAGAGACATCTTAGCCATTTTTGCAGAAGAAAGCTGTAATATTATCATCTTTCTGAAAGGGGATAACAGAGGGGCAAGGGCTATCTGTTTCACCTTTATGCCCTGCAGTGGCACATGTGGCAGTGACTTGATGTCCTCAGCAAAGAATTGTCCCAGGTTCTTAACTATGCCCAGTGCCTGTGTCTCCAGACTTTGTGAGTGCTGCTGTGTTGAGAATCAGCAAGGATTAAACCTTCACTGCAGAAGTTATCTACCAAAGCTGTTGTACATCATCTATCAGGAGAAAGTTCACTTTCTGGGCTTCCTAAAGCAGATTTCCATGCTGTTACACCTTCAGGCCAACAGGACATGAAATACACAGTAACTATTTTGCCAAAGCTTTATTTTTTCAAATCACAATAAGTATCAATTCAGTTTATAAATAAGTCCAGCTCATCCATCTAAGAGGTAAACGAGAAAGCCATAACTTAATAAAATGATACCTTATATTTTGATTAATTCTTATAGAGTTTGAGAACTTTCTTCAAACATTCAGTGAATTATGTTGACAGTTTGATATGACTAATGTATACTAACACATGGTAGCATTTATAAGAATAGATTTACAAGTTTAATCGTAACCAAATCAGATACGATTGCTTTTTCTAGCCTCCAGTGAGATTTGATCACATGGTCAATTATATGATTTTAATTGTATTAAAATTTATAAGATTCCTTTTTCTGCATCTCATTACACTTATTTATACAGCACCTTTGATTTCAAGCACTGGATTCTCACAACAGCAACAAAGCAAAATATGGAAGAAACCTTGGATTTTCATAACCACGTTCTTTAGGTGTTATGCAAATTAGCAACAAATAACTTCCATTAAGTATATATTTGTTATAGGTAAATTATATCAATTAATGGAGTTTTAAAAGTTTCTGTCATGGAGTTTATTTTCAGGTTTGCTCACCCCTCTCTGTTTACAGTCCTTCAAAACTTTTGCTCCTTCCTGATTAGTGCTGTGGCATTGCAGTCATGGTGATAATCCTACCAGAGAACGTGGTCTGTCTGCACAGGAGTGATCTTAAATCCTGATCTTGTTATAATAAACAATATTTACATAATACATAAGATTTATAATTTTTAATTAAAATACAATTCAGAAGAATGCTGTGGCAATTTGCTAATCTTGTGTTTCAGTGATGTTGCTTGTTACATTGATTGAGGGGACAGAAAAACTTGGTTGTGCTGAATTACTGTGTGCTTTGGTATCACCAAATAATCAGCACTGAGGCCTAGATTTAAAAAAAAAATAATTATTAAAATGGATTTGTGGCAGTTTCCTGTGACATCCTAGAATTCTCGGAAATGTCTTAATACTCACCAGGTCCCTTAAATGTTTCATGTTGGGCACCCTGAATTGTAAGCATCCCAAATCATCTCCTATCACTGGACCATATATGCAAAAGTGAATGATGATTTGATCTTTTATGGACTTTCTGACTTTAACCCAGCACTTAGATATATTTGAAAGGCATGGCTGACACATTTTGCCTACCAGTAGAGCCACTTCTCTGCTTCTTATGTTTTAAAAAGAGCTGCCTTATGCATTACTTGAATTACCAAACTGTGTGCTGAGGCATTCCACCAAGCAAAGGATAACTGGGGAGACCTTCTGGGAAGCACCGAGGTGCAGATGACTCTCATAATATACCAATTGGTCCATTTCTTACTGGCCTTTTTCTTTGACAGCTGATTTTAAAGCAAAGATTTATCTCACAGCACTGAGAAGTCTGTGTTAAATACCAAGACCATGCAGACTGTAAATAAACAGATTTCATAAGCCTGCACAGATTAGATGCTTGCAGCCACATAATGCTAACTGGCTTCATCATCTGCAATACAAGAAGTAGCTGATGAGTCCAGAAACTGCTTCTTTTTGCCATTCCTGCCCAAGAACATGATGCCGTTAGTGGAAAGGGAAGTTTCTACTTGTGTTGCAGCATCACGTGGAGCTGGACTGGTGCTGCAGCGGTGAAAATGAAGCTGCTTAGACTCCTGGGACCATGGGGTACTGCCCTGGGGAGCCTGAGACTTCTGTCCTTCACAGTCACCACATGAACAGCACTGGCTTAAAGGAACACACTTGACTCCATGACAGTAAGAGATAAATCAAGAAGTAAGAAAATTTGGTGCAGATTGCAGGGATGATCCCACATTCTGCATGCAAAGTTATTGATGGAGGATGAGCACATGCTGCAAGAAAGCCTCCTTGGAACATCTGGCAGGATTATAAATAGCTGCATATTCCCAGAAGATAGGAGAAGGTTAAAAAGAAAGGGACTCTGCTTTGTGCCTGCTACTGCTAGCCAAAGTGTACATTAGTATGGATCATGAGGTAGGAGTGATATTGTTAGCCAGCAGCTGGTCCAGGCGGAGTCCATTTCTTAGTAGCAGTTCTATTCTGAAACTCCACAAGCACTGAGGAAGCCAGGGGAGAACAAGCAGAAATAATTAGGGAATCTGTATGTTTAGAGTAAAGATAAGTCCCTTGCTACTGACTCCTACTTCAGTGCTTTGCAGGGCTTGGCAGAGCCTACAAGCTGCCAAAAATGTGTCAGTGGAGAATGGAAACGAGGTTATTCAAAACAGGTTTAAAGAGCATCCTAACATCCCTGTGCAGCACCCCCAGATAAGCTTTATTTCAGGGCCCGCAGACACACATTACACATAGCCACCAGGAAACAGCAGTCACAGAACAGGAAAATAAAATTTCCTCATGTTTGTAACCTGTTTTCCCATTCTCCTGTGGTGGAGACTGTTGATTTGGCCTTTGTGCCTTCCTTAGTAACCCCAGAGGCTTAAAAGCCTTTTGGAAACCAGCACATGCTATTCCATTAAGAACAATTCACAACTTCCAGGCTGTGTGGGATAGTGACTCCAACACAAGGAACTTGTATCTACAGCTCCAGCTCAGAAAAAGCGAAGGAACTTTGCTCAGCCTTTGTTAGAGCATTCTCCTAAATAAAGATTAATTTTATCACTTAACTAGGCTTTAATTCAAGAAAGTACTTTTGCTTTCTAGTGCATCTCTAAAACAAAATTCAGATGTATTGCTTTAGTATTAAATTTGTTTGGGAGCTCCCACTGTTACCCCAAAGCTATTGAAGCAGAAAGATATTTGCAAGTCAGTTTTTAAAACTGTAATATTTCACTTCAGTTGCATTTATGCAGGGAGAGGAAAGAACCTCTCCAATGTTTTTATTGCATCATTTACATCGCAGTCAGGTTCTCGATAGCCCACTTAGCAACTATTTGGCATTTCCTGCTTGCGTTGTATCTCCATTACCAAACCCAGACAGGACAGGAGGCCACATCCCGCACCACTGAGTGATGACCAAAGCCCTACTCACACCCGGCTCTGAAGCATTTAGCTCAGTTGGCTCATCCAAAGTGAGCTCACACTAACTGGATGGAAGAAAACTGATTCAGTCCGGATTGCTCCAGACTCTGGGATGCTCTGCGTCCTCTTTCTTTCAACTGTGGCTACCGTGATAAATAATATCGTAGTTTTGCTTAAGTCATAAATAGGCAGTTGGAAAGTTGGTAAGTTTCCAGGTACCCAAGTATGGGGACGGAGACAGGGCATTATGTATTCAGATATAGGGTTAAGATGAGTATGAGGACGGAGACACGACTTATCTTAGCCATGATTAGCCTTTTCCTGGATGACACATTCCCGTCCTTATCTGGAAGAGAGGATTAACTGCCCACTTGGGTTTGCAATGTAGCTGAAACAATAGAGCACAAGCACCGGAATAAGAAGTTTAACCGAGAGGAGGACTTTGAGCCTTCACACCACGACCCCCAAAGAAGACCCCTAGACAACAGTGCGCAGACACAAGTGGGAGGGAACAGATGTAAATAACTTCGGGGAAATAATTTAAATATGTATAAGACTTCTGGGAAATGACATGTATATGAATGACTGTCCTAAATAAATTTGTGGAAGTTAGACTAACCGGTGTGCATGCAGGAGGATCATGGAGGTGATCTCCCGTGCACCCAGCGCTGAAATAAACCTTTGCTTCACAGACTTTGTCCTCTCTTAAAAACTACATAGGTGAATGTTTCTCACACTACATTGCCTTTCAGTGGCCCTGTTCCGCTGACTGGAGCTTTAGCTGAGCGCAGCAGGTAAGAGTCTGCCTCTGCATTGAATGCTGCTCAGCCTGTTCAGGGGCATAAAAGCTCTTTCTTGTTCTTTTACCTTGTCCTAGGGCTTCATCCTAGGAAAGCTGGCTACAGACTAGCAAACAAGCAAGCATATGTTTCATTTTAAGTAAATGGGTATTGCACTGAAACGAACTAGATCTATTCACATACTTAATGAAAAGCATATGCTTAAATGCCACCGTGATGCCTAAATCTTTGCGGAATAGAGCAACCTGCACTGGAACAAACCTTTACTGGAAAAAAAAAGATCAGCCTGAACTGATGTGCATCACCCCGTATTTGAAGCACAGTGGTTTCAAATGCATTGGCAATCCCCCTGTGTGACTCTTATATGTGTTTGATTTAATTACTGCATGTGATAGCCTCAGGGAAAAACATCTGATTTTTTTAATGTACTGTTAGTTGCTAAACTTCGTGTGAAGGAAGCCAGCATGAACTATGTGCAGTATGAGAAAGACTAATGTTCACGCTTCTACCATATCACTTAGGCTGTAACAAATATCAGCCATTCCTGCAAAGGTAAGGGCTCTGAAAGAAGCTCATACGGCTCCTTACTGATGGCAAAAATAGGAGCCTTAAATTCAGATTCCAGCCTACCTTCCTTACAAATGCAGGTCTTCATTAGAATTTAAATGAGAGTGGTGGGGGCGCAGCCTGTTCTGGGGCAGACACACAAGCAAGGCTGCTTGACACTGTCTTTCACAATTACTGAATTAACCAGGGCTTGTGTTACTGTTTCCATTAAGTGTTAAAACTGTCTTTAAAAAGAATTAACTATCCTCTTTGGTTTTTGTAGTATGTGCTCTGCAAGAGACTAAAAACATTGACTAGCGTCAGTGCCATCTCCTGTCCTTCCATTCAGCCAACGACCTGCATTGGATTCCCCATCTCCTTCTGTGTTCAGGCTGGAGGCTGCTCAGGGCTCCTGCTTTCCACCTGGTTTGCCTCCTTTTACAATGGCTCAGAAGAAGAGGGGACTATTTCACAGGTGATCGGTTTAGCATTAATATGAGAAGGATCTTTGAAAATTGTGTTGTTTGTATCATTCAGAACAGTGCACCACATGCCAAAATCCCACGCCATTCTCTGAGTTTACTCATCTATCCACATAGATTTGAACTGGGCACAGTCCAAGCAGAGTAATTAACAAAGCATTAGTTTGATGACAAAATATTTGCAGTTTTGTCCATCCTCTTTGGGATTTCTCTGCCACACAGGCATTTCTTTAGTTCCAGGTTTTGTTGTCCATAGTATGTCCAGCACATCCATTCCAGTCTCTGGAGAAACACACAAAGCACTGAGTGTCAGACACTATTAAAATGAACTGAAGTGAGTAAGGTAAAAGGCAAGCCCAAACATTTTCATTTAATTACATGCCATGTTTCTTTCAGCAGCTTGTATGCCCGTCTCCTCGGTTATGTGGGCATACTTCGCACCAGGCATGGGAGAGGGAAACGTATCCTGGAGCATACCTAGAAGCAAGATTTTTCAAGTCTACCATAAGAATGGGCAGTTATTAAAATAATATAGAGTACCTCTTTATAGCATCCCTTACAACCTGTGGACACTAAGTACAGTACTTTAATCATTCCTTGCTATTCCAGTGCACTGCATGGCCTTAAATGAGAGTGGGTCCTGGCAATGGGACACCATGACCTGACTGCAATGGATTCCTAATTTCAAGTACACTGACTGACTAATTCTTATTACAGCTTTATAATTTCTTACTTTGAGTCTTCGATAAGGCACAAATGACTAGGTGAGCTCCAGCAGAGGCAGGAATTGAATACACATATTCCAACTCGCAGACTGTCTTCCTCAGCGGCCATCCTTCCCCACGTCAGCAGCAGAGGAGTTAATCAGGTGGTATCTAAGATGCATACTGGCCCACAGGATCAAAACAAAGCTGATGGCAAGTGACAACCTGCTCTGTTGCAGCTCCAGCTGCACAATCCCTATGGCATCTTAGTCAAAATGAAACTGTCTTTGTTAAAGAAGCTTCTTCACCCTAGGTATCCTGTAGCAGAGTCTCAGGCTTTAAGTCCAATAAGGTAATTTATTTGAGTGGTACAGTGGTACAGTGCCTTCATAGAGGCACCCTGAACAAAGAAATCCCTGGGAAATTATACCGTTACAATTTAAATTCCCCACCTCCCTCGCGACAGTTCTGACCAGTAGTACTATTAGGGTCTGGGGTCTTCCCATTCCAGATTTGAGTCCCTTCATTGTCTCTAGGCGGGCCGTTTCTTTTCTTCTCTCTAAGGTTGCAGCTTCTGCTGATGAGTGTAGTGGCCTTCCTTGCTTCCTTATCTTCCAGCTCGAACCAGCTCTGGGGCCTCCTTTTACTTAACTAGGTAAAAGTTCAGCATGTCTACGTGAAAGTTCACAGCTCGTGGCCTAAGCCTTCAGCACATTTAGCGACTAATGCTAAGCAAGTTACACTAAGCGACTAATATCCTTTATTTCTTTACAGTCTTCACCCACGTCTCCACAATTGCGGGAAGCTCTCTCTGAGTGCCCCAAAAAGCAAGTGAACCTAACAGCAGATATGCTTTCTTGTCATCACAGGGATAAGGTATATATCTTCAGCAATTTTTTACAAGGACCTTCTTATCCAGATCATCTCTGTAACAAAAACCGTGACCACTTTCCACTCTATTCCTAGCAAAAAAATTCCTCACAAAAACCCCACAACACTCAGCAGCATATAATTCACTAATCTCTGCAACAGCCACAAATCAGCAATAACCTGGTCTTTTGAATATATTGTTAGCACCACAGAGGAAAGAGCACAGAACATGAACAGAAACTGAAACAGGTGAGTATAATGAGGACACTTAAATAATAAATTTAAATCCTCCTTAATCCAGCCTCTATACTTGAATATACAAAGAATCCATGCTGCAAGTTTTTTGTTTCAATATCTCTACATCATCAAATACTGCTGGAGGGACCTCGACACACTTAGACTTTAAAAAGTCTAACAAAATTCAAGAAACCTTCAGAAAACACCAAACAACCCTTAAGCAATTCAAGTTCCCCACCAGTAGCAGGGCAGATTCCAGAATGCTTTCTGCTGGTAAGCTTTTTGTATTTCTTCTTGGTTCTGTACTGCCTGTGAGTAAAGTTTGAGCACAAGGAATTAACATTTACTTGAGTCAGCCCTCCCCATTCTCTTAACTCCTGATATTTCAGTTCCTGTAACAATAAACAGCATCTTAGTTTTATTTCTGACTGTTTTCAGCTAAACATAAAAACCTTAATAAAGTTTCTCCAAATTTAATTTTGGAATCAAAATAATTTCCAGATTTCCCCATACCAGTGCCAACTGCAGTCAAATACACTGCAGCTCAGGAGCTCCAGCTAAAAATACTTATAGTTCAAGGGAGTCAAACCAACTTTTCTATGTGTTTACAATGAACATGGGAAGTGTCCATCCTTTATCAGCATTTTTGAGTAACTGATCACTCGGGACCTCCCTGAGTTTAGTATTTGTTTTTGTTTTCCTGCACTATGAGGTCAGGAAGGCCGTGTTTTTAGGTGGACTGACAGGACACTAGATCAGCTTGAAGGCTGGTGGTCCCTAATGTCCAAAAGGGCAGTAATGTCCTATATTGAGAGAGGTTCACTAAAGCTTAATGTTCAGAAAGAGTTTTGAGGAGAAGACATGATAGGAAGCCCAACGAGTTTTAGGATATGTTGTACATGCCCCAGACATCCTGTATCATGTACTGGCCATCTCTCTGCAGGCTAGATTTTTAGCTGAGAACAGATAGCACTGGTCATGAGCAATGGAGCTGTGATCCAGATGAAGGGTGGGTGGTGCAACTACATGACATGAGATAGGAAGTGCAGTTAGGTCTTGCATATTTCTGTGCACCATGTTTCTGACACATCAGGGATGCAGCAGACCCACCGAGTACATGCTGCCTATGTAGCCAGATGCACAGTGGCCCCTTGTTCCTATACCTGTACAAGAGTAGTCCATTAGATGTTATTAATGGAGGAGGTTTTTCATCACTGCTGCTGCACATTTAATAATTGAAAGCTGTAACCCATTTTGCAGCTACAAGGAAATATTCATCATTTACTATTTAACCATGACAAATTTTGAACATTTCTAAAGGACTTGGTCATTCTCTTACACTTGTTTTTTATATTAGTGTGTTTTGGAGATTTTTTTGCCAGGGAAGTCACTGCAATCCTACCTGCAGATGATTTTGTATATATGAGTCCAAAAACTTATTTTTGCCTGCATGTTTATGCAGATGTTTTGTCTTCATCTTCAGAGTAATACAGAACAAAATAATACTCAAATCATAAGTAATCCTTATTTTTAATGTAAGTTCCAAGTATGCTTCAGTTATGCAAATTTTTGGTTTTGCATCTTCGATTAGGACAGAAGGCAGCTGAAACGCCTCTGAACAAGGATATTAATTTGAGGAAAGGCTGACTTTGTTTCATTGTAATCTAAAGAGGGCAATAACAGTATGCAAAATGATTCACTAACTGCAAGTATATGGAAAGGCATGTTGATTGGTAAAATCTTCAAGAGATTCATGAAGATACATGAATAACAAAGTTCATCCTAGAAGGTGTAGAGCTGTACAGCCAGCTGGCTGGGACTTGGGCTGCAGCAGTCTGGTTCATTTGTGCACCTGATGCAATAGTATTTTAACCTACTATTGTTGACCCAGATATTCTGGAATTAGATGTTTTGAACCTCACCTTAATTTTCTGCTAAAGGACATGCAAGAAACTCAATACTTACCCTATTTTATTCCACTTTACTGAACTTTCAGTCTAGTAAATGTCATCACACCCGTGATTGCCTGGATCTTAGCGGGTCTGATTCATACAGAGCTCTGGTTCACACTCACAGAGCACAATCAGCAGCCAGGATGGAAAAATCCTTGAATTACTGATGGCAAAGAAGTAGGACCTTTTGGACCTTTTTTTTTCCCCTGTCTTTGATAGTAGGCCAGAATAGGAAATACGAAAGTTTCCCTGTAACCCAGGCTGGAATATTCAGAAGTAACAGTTGCTGTTTTCTCTGAAGAAGAAAAAAATGCTGTTCAGTCTTTCTTCAGTGCAAAGACTTGCTACTGAATGAATCTACTTGTTTCTGAGACTGCTGTGAATTTGAGACTCCACTGTCTGAGGCTTGAGCCTCTCTTGGGTTCAATGGACTTCGATGTAAAATGTTCAAGAAAAGGATTGTTTAAATATCTGAGATGATTTAAGAATATAAGCAAGGTGGGCCTTCGAGGAGGTGGTAACATCTTATTAGACCAGCAGAAAGTTGGGTAAAAGGGGTGTGCTTTTCATCTCACCCAAAGGGCTTCTGTGCCTGAAAGCTCTTCTCTTTGTCTCTGGCTGCATCAGAGGTAACCTCTCCACACACGCCTTGTCTCTGTCTGTAAGAAAGATCATCTCTCCTTGCCTGCTCTGATGTGGAATTGCTATAATTTGAGTTGATTTTCTTCTTAAAACTCTTCTCACTGTCTGAGTCTGATTGTCTTGGAAAGCTTTAAATAATAACACATTTCTCCATACTCAAGTTGCCTCCCTATAGATATTTACTACTTAAAGGATAATGTACCCCAGTGTTAAAGCAAACTGTCCTTCTTCTACAACCAATACAATAAAACCCAAGTATTTTTTATTATTTTTCTCAGTGTGACCAAAGTCCTCATAGAAGAGGCAGTGTGGTTTATCGGTTGGAGTATGGAACCCACTTCAGGAAATCGGGTTCTGTTCCTCGTCTGCCACTCAGCGGTTTTGCCACATGCATGAGGTATAAATTTTGCAGGTAGTGCTGATCTGTGTCTGAGCAGAAGCTGCACAGCTACGGTTAAGATACGGCTCACCCCAACACACACATCCTGCTAGGAGAGAGTTGCACCTTCTCTGGTTCAGTGCCGTGCTAGCACGGTGCAGGGCTGACTCTGGGCTCAGAGCAGAAATAAGTTTGCATCTGACTGCACAAGAGCACACAAAGAGGTGCCTGTGCCTCCAGATCTCCTCTCACTCTCACCATCTGCATGGTCATTTTAGCCTTTATGGAGATTGGAACAGGAATTTTTGCATCCTGCATTTTATTATAACAGCTCTTGCAGTTAAACTGTGATCTTCTTTGGGGTGATTCTGTGGAAATTATTAATTAATATGCCACATTACTTAATATTGAAAAAACACTGTTGTCAGCATTGTAGGGTACAAGTAGTCCAGGAAGTTCATTAGCATTCTTCACCAGATAAATCTGGAAATGCAGTGATACATGCTAAATGATGAAAAGATGTTCAGGTGCCTTTCTCAGGGAAATTACTTCTCTTCCCTGGTGAGTTGTTGTGATTACTCAGAAACTGCATAATCTGAGATGGTGATGCCTGTCTCTTCTCCTGAATGATGAGAAACCTTTCCTGTCAGAAAATATTTAGAGTATAGTTTATCTTCCATTGCCTTCAGTTCCCAAAGCAATTACATCAGAAAGACTTAGAACTGGACCAGTGTGATTTTCTTTTAAACTGATGCAGTTTTGCCACTAGAAACCACTACCGATGCATATTCTGGATGTGTGGGTGCCTATTCTGCCAGAATCGTTATTTTCCTGATGATACTAAAAACTGTCTCTGCATGAAGAGGATGGTATTGCTGTACAGATAACATCATGCAAATTCTAGTTTTGGCAAGACCTAAGAAATAGTTACAAGTTTTATTTAGAGGGCACCCTGACTGCCCACTGCTCTCTGCTCTTGGTTCTGATTTCAGTACCTGACCAAGGGCTGTTACTGCTCCGAGGGCGGCTATTCTGGATTGTCTCCAGCCCTTATATTCAGAGGTTATGGAATACGCATCCATAAAGTGGGAAATACTTTCTCCTTTGGTTATAGTGGTGGTTGGATTGGGTAACAGTGTGTGTTTGTAATTATGTCATCTAAGTTTATTTGGCGAATCATCTCCAAGGCATACATGATGACCCAGTATAGTGCAATTTCCCTAAATATAAATGGAAAAACTAATTTATGAGCTAAATCATTGTATCTAGCAAAAAGCATAAATATGCAACTAAAAGTCAAATGAAAACAATTCAAAGTCTTTAATTCCTCCGTTAATCCTCAGGGGAGAAAGCAAGAAACGGTAAAGCAACAGCAGAGAACAGAAAGAAGATATCTGGCAAGTGGGTCAAGCTACTTAGAGAAAGATTTTTTTTTTTTTAAATAACCCAAATGAATTTTAAAAAGTTGAGGATGCAAGAGCAAAGAGAGAGAAAATCTAGAGTATGGAGAGGAGACAGCTGAATGATCTAGTCTCACTTCCTCTAGAACTGACCCATTGAAGTTTACTGGCATTGGACTTAGCTGTGTTTCACAAAAACCTATCTTCGAGCAAGATATCCAGCCCTGGTTCGTGGTCTATAATTCACAGGGAAATAAGTTCACTTCTCTGGTAACACAATTAGGAGAGGGATTCCAGAAAGAACAAGAGATTGACAACAGGACTGGAGATGCTGAATGGTTTTGTGAGAGGGATGCAGGGCTGGGGGAAGAGTATCTGCCCTGCTCAGCCGCACTGCCTCTACAGCACAGGGCAGGATTTTAATTTCCTTTGGGTTTAGGAATCAAACCTCAAATTTCTAATTTTTAGCAGGCAGTTTAAAAAAAACAAAACCAGCAGTGCCACCATTGGTTTGCTTTGGGTTTAGTGCATTCAAGGGTATAAGCTACTCTTCTGTCTCAGGCTATTGACATAATTTTGCACCTTTTTGCTTCTAATCTTATTATCTCTTATACAAGCACTACACATTCAAATGTAGAATACTGGTGTCTGTTCTGGTTAGGACATGGAGCCAAATAACTTTTAAATATAATAAATAATCATCCATGATCAATCTATTTCAGACAACTGCAGCAAAGAAGTCAGTAACTGTCTCTCTAGGAGTGGGAGACACTGCACTTGGCTGAATGCATTCAATTTAGGCTGATTTCAGCAATTAAATGTAACAGACTTGTGTCATTGCTTGTAAACATTGGGTACCAGGGGCACAAATGAAGGAGCTATGGCAAAACCATGCAGTACACTGTACAAGCTGAATTAATTGCTGATAGAGGTGGGGAAGACAGGAGAGTGATTCTGATCTTTCCCTTCTCAATGTGTCTTTCAGAGTTACCTTTTGATAACTTTTGATATCATTAAAGTGACAAAAGAATAACAAAACAACAAAAGCAGAGGAAAGACAGAAAGTTAGAGCAAGCTGAGAGATCCTGAGGTGTTTTGGGATAGTGATGGACGAGTACGCCCATAGTGCTTCAGCTGTTGCCATTTTAGATGCCAGGTTAGTAACACAAGAAATGGGTGCAACATGCAGGGAGCATAGGTACATCACACACATGCGAGGAGGGACCACAATTTTGCCTGCCCCATCCCAGGTCTCCAGTCTGCAGGTACCCTGGCTGCACTTCCAAGAGGCCAGCGGCAGTTTTCAAGGCTGTTTCTGATTCCCAGTGTTGTGGCTGCAGGCTGGCAGGCCTTTGTCAGTATTTTTTCAGCAAGCAATTTCTTCTGTTTAGTAATTTGCCCCTTCTAATCAGGCTGCCTTGCTGGCTGTTCACATTAAGGTGGGGCTCTTGTCTTTTTCTCCATTGCATATGTCTGCTAGGTTTGAGTCTCTGTTTGGTTTATGGTTTCCCCCTTTTCCTTTTCATCCCATTTGACAAGGTCCTGCATCAGATAATCTTACTGAAATAAACATTATTCTATCCACATATCTTTATCAATCACTGTGACTGACTCCTATCACTGCCTCCCGTGTCGGTTGTTGGTTGTGTTTGGGTCTCTGTGCCCTTTTGCTTGTGGCTTCCTCCTTCTCTTATCATCCCCTTTTGCACCGGGAAGGTCCTTGACCTGACACCCTTCAGGGAGCAGACGCTCTCTCCTTCCACGTACCCTTATAATAATCTTGCTGAGGATTTTGCTGAGCAGTGAGGAACACGCTACCAGACACCAAAGGGAACCGGTGTAACATCCAACATATTCTATACTATAGCAGGACTTTGAACTCAACACAAAATTTCACCAGAAGCCAGCACAGAGACTTTAAAATGGGAACATTATGTTGAAATAACCGAGTGCCCAAAAGACTCTGAGCTGCTGCATCCTGTATCAGCTGCATTTGGGAGATAACATGGTTGGTAACTCCTGCAAACAAAGAATTGCAATAATCCAGCCCTGAGAAGTCAAACCAATTCAAAATCCTCCCCTCTTAGGAAGGGACACAGTCTGCTGATATTTCATAAGCAGCACAAAGATGACCTGGCAATACAATGCACACATATCTGTTGATCAGTCTGACAACAATACAAAAGCTTAACTCTGGGAGATGGATTTAAAAGTGCAAGATGAGGTGAAAACCAGGACGGCAGTCACATTCAGCAAATGTTTTCTACATGAGCCTTATTCAACTCAACAGTGATTGCTGTGTCCAAGGACTGACTTTCTTCACTTATATCTCCTTACAGCTTGGCCTAATACAGTTGCTGGTGTCTCCCTTGCCCTGTCCTGGGTTTGTCTCCCTGCTGTCTGTTTCTTTTCTGGCTTTGTTCTTTTTTAACACAGGAAGCTCAAATGTGCCATACACAGCCACTGGGACCCCTGTCAGACAAGATATCCATTATGATTAAAAGTAAATCTAACAGATGCTAAGGCATCTGCAGCTGTCATCATCAAACAAACCAGATTTAACTGATAGTACTGAATGATGCCAGTATAGCCAAGAAAGTGAACATTCAAACTCACCACTGTTTTCCTCCATGTACCTGTCAGCAGTTACGACAGTGAACATGGAGTGGGACAGAGCACAGTGGAGGAAAGGTTAAAACACCATCTTCTCTTTGCATGAAAAGCTGGAGCCCCAGATCTGCCCAGCTCTGTCCCTGCTCCCACTTCCCACAAGCGCCTCTGCCCACCCCCACCTTGAGCAACACAGGACGACTTCTTCTTTCCACACTCCCTTTTTCAGAAAATCCTGCCTCTGTGGGGTAAGGCAGTGTTAATTCAGCCTGCAGAAACAGCAGAAAGCAAGCCTGAACCATTGCAGTTAACAGAGCAGTGTACAGCAAGGGCAAAGAGGCACCTGCTACCTTTGCACTAATCAACATTTCAAATCCATCAGATGCCTCAAATTAATTTCCAACTGAAAAGCAATCATTTTTCAAGCACTTGATACAAACCACATGTAGAAATTAGACATAGCTTTGATTAATGATATTTTTTCTGATCAAAATGGTTATTTATGACAGTTTCAAATTTGATGAAAGAAATTCATTTCAGTAAACTCCAATTTTTTTGTTGACAAAACTGAAGAGCATTCCCTTGGCAATTCCTGTGCCGACAGAGATCCCACCTAGCCTTGTGTTTGAATATCATCTCATCGGCACAGACATACCTAGGCAATGCCTCTGCTGCAGTCACTGAAGTGATTATATCTATGACACAGAAATGTTCAGGTTAACTCTGAACTAGCAGGGATAGAGGGATTGTGCAGCTGATGGGACACCCATTAATAGAGCACAGTCAGGTAAGGTATCATGCAGCACAGTGTAGCTGCGCAGTTCGGCTCCTCCTTCCCTCTCCCGTCAACCCGATCAAATCAAGCTTGATCCAGTCTTGGATCTATCTCTGTTAGTCCTGTGACAGCTGCAGAGGGCTCAGAGAGGACTAATTTAAGCTCATCAGTAGAAAACACTTGAGGAAAAGAGCTCCTCATTGCTCAGTCATCACCAGGAGAGAGCAGGCACAGAACTATTCATTTGGAATTGCCCCAAAAATGTGTGTTCATTCCCTGAGAAAAGCCCTAATCTCAGGAAACTACCACGAGGCAATACAAGCACATGCGGCTGGCACATTCGGTCGCTTATCGGCAGGCTCTAGATACGGTGCTCATGTGCCCAGGGCTCTTGTAGGTGGTTCTGTCAGAGAACCAGCCCAAGACCTCAAGTCAGCATCCGAGATCTCCTGAGCCTGTCTCCTGGGCACTTAGGTGGGCTTTTTCAGGGCTCTGGTTGGACTGGAGCTCTCCTACCTTCCCTTGATCCCCTGGCAAGAGGGGAACACAAGCTTGGGAATGGGATGGTGCTGCTTGCACCCTGAGGAGCACTTGTGATCCTGTTAATGAAGAGCCCATGACAGAATTTAGTCTCACATGAATGGTGTAAAAACTCAAGTGGAGCCTGGCTCTTGTTTGAAAAGGCAGGTGAACTCCTACAAGACCAGGGGGAAATGGTGTCCCATAGGAGCAGGCCAGTGGAGGAGAGAGAACGGTCCTCCCTTGATGGCTGAAGGACGCCTACGTGACAGTTGTTTAGTGAAGTGCCAGTCACCTCCCTTGGCTGAGGAGCTGTCTGCAACCCAATACAACAGAGTCACACACAGAGTTCACCCCTTGGTATGGGCATGCACCCCTCTGCCACACTCTTTGGAGGCAATCCAAAGTAATTGCAGCGCTGTATGCCAGTACCATGAAAGCAGGTGATAAGTAGTGAAAGACCTTTATGGGCTTAGGCAGCTATCTGTGCTGTTACAGGAGGAATTCACATGGTTCGTCCAAGAGGCATAATCTCAGAATACATTTGCTTAGCACTAATGAGTAGGTACTGGGATTCAATTGCATGTGGTTTCCATACATGCCAAAAGGACATTCAGTCTCATTAATCCATGTTAACTGTGAGCCATTTTTCTTTCACTTTTAATATTCTCAACCCAAGGGAGTGCCAAGGGGAATACAGGACAGGCTGACTACAGAGGAGTTATTTCCTCTGAAATCATCTCATCTCTCTGTCAGGAATTCCTGAAACAACTGCAATAAATCCTAGATTTTTAATATGGTTCACAAGTTCAGAGTCAGAAAAATCAGTGCTCAGACAGCTGGGATTGCGGTAGTTATCTACTATGCCAGGGTACACATGTTTCTGTAAAAGGAAATCAAACGCGAAACTGCATTGAAAAAAAGAGTGATGAAATATGATCAGAAGACAAAGAATGACTGCTGGAAAGCAGAGGATGATGGGTCAGTAGAAATGGGTATGAAAGGGTCAGGAGAGAAAAATGAGCTCTCTGCCTGATTCCTTATTGTTCTACATTATAGCTGAATATATGGGTCTATATTTGCCAACACCATCTATGTAAAGTAATAGTACCCAAACAGTGTAACATAGGCTGCTGTGTTAACAAAAATCAAGATAGCTCAAATCCTTACGGAATTCTTTGTTGTAAACACAGCAAATAAGACATGACTCCAGGGGAGGTACAGGTTGCTTTGGATGGCCTTGCTGCCCACAGATCACTGACTGGGAACCGATGGAATGCGCTGAAATCTCCCTTACGATCCCCTCAGCCTCAGGAGAGAAGTGCACGAGGTACACGAGGAGGAATGCCTGCTGCACCTCATGTGTGTTTCTTGGATGCAGTTGTGGCCCCACTGAAGCTGGAGTGTCGAACCCCACATTTAACGTCAACGTGGCAAAATATATGCAAGGAAAAACAGATGGAATTTACATTAGGGAGAAAGATATGCGTACGGGCATTGGCCCCCATGCACACTAGGAGATACAGCTGGGTCAGAAATTACTTCAGGAGCTGCAGTAGGCTTGAGGCTGGAGGGTGAAGAATGAAAAGGAAGCACCAAGGTCAGCTGGAGCTGAGGAAAACAGCAGAAAGAGGATATCCTTCAAAAACTGCAGTGGACCTTGTCCTGCCCTACCACAATGGACAAGACAGTGAGGTCTACCTTCGCCAAGTCCAAGACATCCCAGTCCTGCGGGCAGAAGGCCAAACTGCTCTGAAGGGAAGATGGTCTGAAAGTCAAGGAAAGACAAGAGACAGTGTGCATTGCAAGCAGGTGAAACAGAGATTCTCTCCTGTCAACTTTGACAGTGTGGCCAGTAAAAGCCTATGATGAAAACAGAGAAATCTCAATGGGATTCGCATGTGTCCACATATGGCCAATTGTCTATGATCCTGCTAGAGCCAATGGTGGTCTAGTCAGTGTAGTCAGTGGCAATTAATTAATGTAGGGGAGTAATTAATCTGATAAGAAGTAAGCTTCTACTTTAGGATGAGATGAATCATGATGCTGACTTTATTGACTAGGCTTCTATTGATGATAAAGGGACTCTGCGGTCATTTGCTGAGACGTAGATGCCTTCAGTCTGGACAACTACATGAACCCAGCTGACTATCCCTAAAGCAAAGAAGAACAAGGGAAAGTCAGTGACAACAGCAGACTCTGGCCATTACATACAACAGCATTCCAGGAAAGAAACATGATTTCCTTGATCAGTAAAAGTCAGATACACTCCTTCAGGTTTCCAGGAAATGTTTGCTGGGGTCTTTCTGAAGGCAACAGCATCAGTCAAAGTTAGTGGTGAAATGAACTTCTGAGACACTCTGTCTGTGAGCTGCTGACAGTTTCAATTTCCAACCCACTACGCTTGCTTATGTAGACAGTGTGTACAGATAGGCAGGGTTTTCTGATGCTGTTGGAGGCCTCTGATGGGGTCAGGTGTGTTAAACTGGTCTTGAGATGTTCTACCTACCAGCAGAAACTCGCTAACTGGTGCCATGTTCTGGGCTGGTCAGCACAGACCTTTCTTGCTGTGTTGATGCATTGCCTGGCTGTTCGGCCTGGGTATGGTAATCTCTCTTCTTAGCTAACTCCATAATTATACATTTTTTCAGACTTCGTAATAACCAAAACTCTGGTCTTACAGCTTCAGGGATCTCTTGAACATGCAACATTGATTACTGCACTGAAAGGTTTCTCAGAAATGAGAGGTTGTCTTATAGTGGAGCAGCTTGGCATTAGGGAATAGAGAGATCCAAGACCATAAGACCTGCTAAGAGTTCTTTGAAGCATGGAGGGGAAAACAGCTTCAGGCATTCAAATGTTGGTAACATGCATGCTACCTAGAGGATATGAGATCTGAGCTTAGGCCCCTTCCTTCCTCACATTAGAATATTTCTGCTAGTGAAGCCAGCTGGCTTTCTTCAGCCCTAGGCTAAAATGGGAGCTAACAGTTTAGTGTTTTAAGGATGGTCAGGAAGCTTGGACTTTTGTTAGGGGATGAGCCCAGGCTAAGACTCTGGGGATATCTGGTTAACCGCTAACTCAACTACACACCAAGGCCAGGCAGTGATCAGAGGAACCCAGACAGCCCAGCCCATGGGAATCAGCCCCTCCTGAGTCCATCACAGGTGACTGATTAAGCAATTGCCCCTGTTGCAGAACCCACTAAGGCTTTCAACAGAAGAACGTTGCTCTGCAGTGCTAGGCAAGCCAGGGGGGACTGTTGCTAAAAGGACTTACTATGGGATGTTGGAGCGCACTAGATCTGATGGTCCTTAACAAACACCAACAACGTGAACACATCTCCACGACAGCCGCACTGTGGAGAGGTTGTCCTTGCAGGGCACATTTGCATCTTTGGCTGCCAGAGATTAATTAGGGATTTGCTAGGTCAGCCTGAAGCTGATGTGGAAGAGCTTGGCGAGCAGAACCCACACAAAACCCTACATCTCCACATAAGAGAAATGGGAAGCCTGAGTAGGATTGTGTCCAGAAAGGGTAGGAGAGCTTGGGTTTTGTGTGTGCATGTAGACTTGGTCCTGTATTTAGACTTTTTTATGTTTGGGATATGGGATCTTGATGTAATGTAGTAGATTGGTTAGCTAGTTTCACCTCAAGCGTGGATCATACGAAGAGGCAAAGAGGGAAAAAGAGGAAGAAGTATTACCCCACTAACCACGGGTTGGAAAGCTGCAACAAGGTCTACTAGCAGTTTTCTCTGGGCGGGATCTGCACTACTGTGTATGCCTTGCACACCGAAAGCTGTCACAGGAAGGTCTCTCCGCTGTGTACAGACACACTGCCAACAACTGCCCCCCGCAGCGCTCAGCTCATTCGTCTGCACACAAATTGATGCTCTCACTTTGCCTACAGATAGCTCACATCCATCACAGCAGTGACAGTACCTGTGGCATCAATAGCCCACAAAAAACAGAGGCAACTAGATGGCACAGGCTGTTGCACAAAATAAAACATAAATTATGAGAAATACTGAACTGGTTGGTAGGGATTAATATAGAGATGGCTTAAGTGCTACTTTGTTTTTTGATTCTTTACATATACAGAAAGAAATAAAAATGTTACTATGCATGATAGAAATATACCATGCATATATTAAATTGCTGTACAGAACTTATTGAATGGTGCAGACAGTGCACAACTCCAGAAGAATGACAGCCAAGGACTTATTTATTACATCCTAGGAACAGCAAAACAATTCTTGCAATGCCTTTTGCATGCCATGGATTTTAGTGGGAGCTGGAGCCAGTTTAGCCGTAAAGCCATAATTACCAACCCTCTCACAGGCATTGTCTGCGGATCTGGGGAGAAGTCCCCTCTGTGCCTCAAATGGCCACTTTCTGTGAGCGGAGCTGGCAATGAGAGCCGTTAAGGAAGCTGTTCATTGCTCACATCCTCCGACGGCTTGAGGATAGCGTGAGGATGGCTTGCATACGCAGTGCTGACTCGACCAGGGTTTCCAGGTGGTTGGTTGCCTGGAACACCAGGTACCTGAAAACTGGTAGGCTGCTGGTAAACTGGCAGATTTCTGGTGAAAACAGAAGTTTGACACCAAAGTGAAATGTGGCAAGTGTGTGTAATGACAGGAATTTTACAGCAGCCAAAGGTCAGTTGGCCTTTCTGAATAATTTCAGGAGTGTGGGAAAAGCTGGTTGCTTCACATAGAGTATGTATGGCCAAATAATAATTAAAACAAACAAACAAACAATCTTCTTTTACGAATCTCATGGCTTTCAATGCCTACTTCTTGATTTTGGAGTTTTTACTAGTGACTTCAGATCATGAGTGAAAATCTGAATCTTGACTCTTTCATTTGCTACTCTGAAGTAGAGTTCAGGATGCATTGAGCTCCCGTGCAATAGGCAGATGTCCCTCCCTGATTGCAGGGGTCATTGAAACCATCAGCCCAACAACAACTTTCTTTGTAGCATAGTGTACTTTCCTTCATCTGTTTGTAAAAACACAAGGTGGACTTAGAAAACCATGACTGCTTTCTCATGATATCCCATATTCATGTTTGATCTTGAAGTGTAGTACTTGGATAGTTGATCAGTTTTGCTTATGCTGAAGTAATTTTTCACACGATTAGCTGTAGGGAGACAGTAAGAGAGCTTGTTCTAATCCTCTTACTTTCCATGGGTAAGATCAAAAGTCAGGCATTTTTAGAAGGTTCTTGACAGGGACATGGTGAAAGTTTAAAAAAAAATGGCTACAACTGACGTCAATGGTACAGTACTTCTTGGCAGAAGCAAGAAACATTCAAATTGGTAAAAGCAACATTTTTTTTTTTCCTTTTAAGATCACTGGTAATAGGTATTTAGTCTGCTTTGGCTTTCCCTCAAAGTCTTCACGAATGTGTCAAGCCATTTCACCTACAGACCTGAAAGCAGGAAACAGAAAGACTGTCATTAGCTGTTTGTATTTCTGAAATTGTACTCAAACACCCCAGCACTGGGGCCAGTGAGGTGGGTGCCGGTGGCTTTGCTGCAGGTGCTTGCCCTCAGCCAAAACTGGCGGAGCCCTCGTGCATGCCATGGCTGAGCCCTCCCTGTTTCCCGAGTGGGGCAGGTGACTTCAGGTCTGCCTGAACAAGCAGCGTTACTTCAAGCCTAAGCTCTGAGACATAACCTTAGCCACAGAGCTGCCTTGACAGGACACCCAGCAGCGGCAGTCACGCTGATTTGGGCCCAGCTTATGAAAATGAAAGGTACGAGAGTCCTCTTCTAGCACCATTTGTATTCCCAATACAGCATCACAAATGGTGTCGTCTGCCTTCTGTATCTGCAATGTGGTGGTGTCCCACAGGGCAGCTTTAGCATGCACTTGGTTTCAGAACATCTGAATTTGCTTCCAAGTTGGCTGAGTCCAGACTTCAGGTGTCCAATGATGGAAGACTCTCAATCTCACCCAGAACATCAGCTACAATACCTGGGCTGTTTTGCTAACTCACATGCGTGAAATCATCCAGTAACCCTACTGCAGTCACAACTTGCTGTCTCATATGGCCATTAGCATTCATTTCAGTGTAATATTTCTTCTAATTTTATATTTGGTTTCAAAACTGTATGTATTTAGCATAGTGTTAGTGGCAGTCCACTGAATGATTTCATATTTATGGTCCAGAACAAATATCATAAACATATACGATAATTTAGTGTGATTAGCTGTGGACTCATCTTCCATCTCCTCCCCACCATTCCTGAAACTTCATCCCAGCTCAAGCATCACATGCACTTCCTTGCAGATTCCACCTTTGTCCTTTTCCACTAACTTTCGGCCTACTTTTGCCCATGTGCAAACATCTCTGTGACTTCTCCCTGTTCTGGCTTGATCATTCTGCTAATGTCATTCTGGAGAAAGTCCTTCTCCAGATCTGTATGGGCTTCTTACTGGTCAGGGAGGTAGTTCTGAGAAGATGCCAATACCTCTGCTGTCTGCCTGTTTGATCCAAAAATTCCCGCTGAACACAGTTAATGCCCTTGTCTTTCTACAACTGCCAGATACGCTCTGTCTGGAGGTAAGTGGATTAGTCTGTGTATACTCAGAGTAAATCTGCACATTGTCTTCCAACTTTTAACATCCAATTTTATTACTAATATTACAGAATTATCAATGTAGTTAATGACTTTTTTAGTATCACTTTGCTCCCAGCATGATGATTATCTCATACACCGCAGTGGCTCTCTTCAATATGAATATACAGGCACTATTTTGCACTTTAAAAAGGATATAATGGTCTTTCCTGTGTTTCCAGACCTCCTCTTAATGGATAATGAAGGGAAATGCGAACAGAGGAAAGAGAATGAAGGAGAAGAAATAAAACATAAGGAATTAAAAACAGGAGTCCATTTGCTAGTTTCGAAGAGAGTTGAAGTCAGATGCTGAAGTAAGAATTAACAGAGAAATGAAGAGCAGGAAGAGAAAAAGAGAGTAGTAAGAGTGGATAAAAAGAGTGTTTGGTGGATTGAAAGAAAAATTAGAGACTCTGGTACATCTTCCTTCTGGAGGAAGAAAGATATGCCCTCAAGAAAGAGAGCGAGCAATAAAGCTTGCAGAAAGTCCAACACAAAAAGGGGAAGTGAGGGGCAGAAGTAGTTTTGAGGGAAAAAAGCAATCTAGAAGCCAGGGTACAATCTGTGTTAGAGATGTAGTTCTTATTAAAGGAGAGATGTGGATTTTCTGTAACCTAAGCATTTTTAGAAACACTATGGAAGAAAGCGAAAAGCTACAGAAGAGAAGCACAAGAAGTATTGGCCTGTTTGTTTTCAGTAGAACATCCTTCAGTTAATTGTTCACAGGAAGGTTATTCACCCACCTTGTGAAAAGGAGTGTTAAATATTTTGGATGCCATAAGCGTCCTAGAGTCTATGCATGTTGCTTTTGAATGCGGGGGATTGTGCCAGACGACATAGCCCCAGCCACCTGTCCCCACGTCCTCCCTGCTCTGTGCTCCGCTGCTGACCTCCACACAGGGGGCTGCAGGCCACGCTACCCTCTCCACCTGAAAACGCAGGTCGGCACCTGAGTCTAATGGTGAGGAAAAACATTTTAGGACATGTCTGGGTCATTTAATGCCAAGAGCTGGTTAGTGAAATGAGCAGGTGTGCAGACAGCTTACCTAATCCAATCATAGTGCTGACGTCCGCAGAGGTAATCCATCTGGAGTGCCACTTTCCTGGATAAAGGCTGTAGCATCCCGGCTCACCAAGAGAACTGTTTACAGGGAATCCACAGGGACGAGCGACTGTATCTTTGAATTCCCACCAGCTTTCACTCACATAAGGTAGAGCACGTATGTCTCCTTAATTCAGAAGAAAATCTGATTTTGAAATTGCTGTGGCACCTGACTCTCTAGCAAATGTGCACATTGTGTACAACGTGCCATGTGCATGGAGAATAAAAATCAGGGTCCACAGCATCAGAACGCAACACCAGATCTCCCCATTTTGCAGTGGGTACCAACTTCATAAAGTAGCAGCAGCTCAGACGGAACTCCTTGCTGCAGTTATAGCTGTGGCGTGTAGTACATAAGCCTGCCATCGGCAGCTCAAATATAGCTTATAGTCACTTCTTTCAGTGTTGGAATAGGTTTTTGGTTTGGCTGCTTGCAGTCTTCTCCAGAGCAAAAGATGGAATGGAATTGCCAAAGGTGAGCAAAATGCTTCAGCTAATGGAGGATGGAAAAGCTTAACTGGGTGGTTAAGCTCAGTGAATGCTACCAAAGATTTCTGGCACTGGGAGGTTTTCTGCTGTGGGAGCAGGTGCTACGGGCTGATAGAGGGATTGCAGCTGGAACATGAGCTTTATCTGCAGAAGCATGTTGACGCTTAGTGGTTCACACTGCAGTTTGCCTGTGTGCCCTGTCTCCGCTGTATCAAGGGATGAGGGACCAGTTCACCTGCCTTTACCTATTATCAACCGCTGCCAAACACAGAAGAGCACCAAGAGGTGATCTGTGAAAACACGCTCTCCAAGCAAGCCACCATATGAGTGAGTTCAGGTTATCACTGCATCCTAACTAAATTATCCTGCACCTGCAGGACGACAGGGGAAGTCTTCTTACATCCTTCCAGCTTCCTGATGTAGCACTGCATCCAGATACATCCTGTTCTGGGTTCGAGAACTTCACTGTGAGACTTTTCTCAGGCTAGTCAAAGGGCATTTCCATCAGATAACGGGCCTTCCTGGCACTACATAATGGTCCAGCTAGAAGTGCACCATTTTTCATCATTTATATAGTAATACGGTTGGTTTCCTATTACTCTGAAGTCCATACTGACAACTGTAGTGTCATACTCAGATCTGCTTTTGTCCCTCAGGAAATTTTGGTCTTCTCTGAAAGTGACTGCTTCATACAGTGGAGGTTTAAATCTCCATTTCATTTGCATTTGTGTGGTACAAAGTGGCTGTGGTAGATCAGAAAATTTAGTCTGTGTCTTAATGTCTTTTTCTCATCTCCTTCTACCTGGACAGATTACTTATAGTATCTATTATCACCTCCACTTCTCATTACCACTTGCTGACGCTAGCCAATTTGAAATCTGCTTCAGGTAAGTCTGTTCCCTCTCCCACAGCAGGCTCGCTGCGAGCTGGGACAGGTTCATTCCCTGAGTTCAGCACCCAGAAAGGAACGGTACATTTGGCAAGAGAAATCCCTACAGTCACACCCTTGTCTCATCCATCACCCTTCTAAATCATCTCTTCCCACATCTTAAGAAAAGCCTACCATTCTGGAGTCATCCTCACCTGGAAACTGGTCTTTACTCTCCTAGTTGCTGCATTTTGCACAATTCCCCATTAATGTGCCTCCTAATAAAACACTTCTGATGGCTCCCAGTTGCGCATCTGCACATGCTTTCACCTTCTGCCTGGACTATTGCAAGCCCTATCAGTAGTTTCAGGTCTATATGCCTCTCTTGAAAGACCTCTCTTGGCTTCCTGTCAGCTACACAAACACCCTAATCATCCCAAAGTCCCTTAATGGGGCTAATGAGTGGTATCTGTGCATATTGCTACAGTTACCGCCACTGACCTCCATGTTGTGGCTCTCCTTAGACCTCAGACCAGCCTGAGCCGTAACCTTGGACCTTCTTTCCCATTACAGGTTCACTGCTGCTGTCACGCCCGCTACAAACATGATTGTTTTGCAGGCTATTATACACCTCCTTTATTAACACATCGTCTCTTTCAAAATTACAGCTCCAAAGCGCTCCAGTCTATTTTGCTTACAGCCTCACAGGCTGTGCCCCACGCCGTGCCTTACTCCCACCAAAGCATTCCATAGTTTATGGTCCCGTATCTCCTCTGATTTTATATTGCTACATTTTACAACATTTTCCCTTGCTGCAATTATTGTGCTTTCTAAGGTTTTGTATGCACAATGCCTTATAAAAATAAATTGAACCTCTGCTCTTTTTACTGTTCTCTAGCCACAGGGGAAAGTAATTCATTTGTTTGAGGAAAGGGGTGTGGAGAAGGCACCAGCACTAGGTCAAAACTCCTCAAACCTAAACCAGATTAAACTTCGCTGAAAGGCAGAGAGATCAAAATGTTTCTTCAAGCACTTTTCCAGACATATGGAGATTAAAGTTAGAAATAAAATTGGTTGGTATATATTTCCCTTCAGCTTGTGTCACTTTATCAAAGATAGTAATTTTCAAAAATGTCTCAGTAATAAATCAGAAATAAAACTTTGGAGAAACCAATGAATCTTCACTTATTTTTCAGAGATCCTTTTAACCGGATAGCATCCCACAGATACGCATGATCTTTCTCTGCATGGATGTTTATTACTGCTTCACTTGCCTCACGTGCCTTTTAATAAACATATTAAAGTGTCAGCTAGATTCATTGCATCTCCAGTAAGAAGTAATTTTGCATCCTTCGCTTAAAAACTAGTTTTGAAACATCCCAAAGAAGTTGTTCCTCAGTGAATCAAAACAGACAGCTTGGTATTGTTAGAGAAAAAGTGCCTAAGGGTACTGCTCTTTCCTTTTCCTCAGAAGCCGAAACATCAGCAAGGGCACACACTGCACTACTCACCCCTCTGCTCTGTGCATTTGAAGCCAAAGAAACTCTGCATTTACAGCGATGATCTCCAAACTTGTAAAAAAGCATTTCAAAGGGCAGTTATAAAAGAGTGCAGGACAGTATGAAGATGGTTAATAGCCAAGGCTACATAAATTTTTACTCTGAATCTTACAGCATTTTATTTCTTGAAAAAATAAATTATTTATGACATCTTTCCACATCAGCTCCTCATAATATAATCCTTCTAGGAGGCATTACGTACATCAGTCTTGCTCTCCTCCCTCACAGCAG
>NW_009613448.1:38105-60752 GCF_000690535.1 Cariama cristata
TTCATTTGCAGTTTGTATTAATTACAGAAGATGGCAGTGCTAATAGTAATTATGATGCATGGCTGATTGGAAGATTACTTCATCTTTTATTCCCTCCCAGTCTGGCTTTACAGAGGCTGTAGCACACCAAAGCCAAACTGGGCTTTGAGGCAGAAAAATTATAAGCTCTGGGACAAAGAGAAATTTCAGTAACTTCAGGTGAATTAAAAGGTTTGGGTTGTATTCAACATGAATAGGAATGATTCCTTGTATTATTTAATTATGCCAAATAATATTAGAAATACTCTTTCTATTAGTTCTGTATTTCCTTCATCTTTCTCCAGTAAAACATTTTGGGAGCACTGCAGAGTTTTGGAAATTACGGAGGGGAGATCGATCTGTTGGCACTGGAGACTTTGTTCAGTGTGGAAAAGGTACGGGGGGGATCATCCCACCATACCCAAAAGCTGTGGGATCATCCACGTGGATTTGAGGATCTGGGTAGTCGGGAGCTGAAGTCCTCTCTTCTTCCTCCCACCTCATTCCCTTTTTTTTGTGGGGCACCCAGTACTTCAGAGGAAGGAGCGGAGGAGAGGACATGTGAGCAGGTGGCCTTGGGCTGGGTGAACGTCCCAGTGAGGATGCGTGGGCTCACCCTTTGTCTGCGCCCTTCTGGGAGCCCCTCGGGTGGCTGCTGGAGGCTGCCGGAGAGTGCCGAAGGGCAGGCTGGGCTGTGCTGGGTGGCTGCTCGCTTCTGGGAACTGCAGCTGGTTTTAAGGAGCCTTCCTAACCTGGAGTGTGACCGCGGCAGTGACAGGAATTCTTCAGAAGGGGTAATTCTGAAGCTTACAGTCTGTAACATTATTAAATGCATTTGTCTTTTAATTACTAGCTTTCCTAAATCTACATTAAATACAGGAGATGGTTTATTACTAGAGGATATTTTTCCTATTAAATCCTCTGTATAAAGGTAAACAAATGACTGACTTCTGGGGATCATAAGACCATTCTCTCAACTCTCTGGAAAAATTGCTATCTGCATTTCTGTTCAGAACCTTTAAGATGCAAACTCTGCTGCAATTGCACAAAGCTTCAGTAATGAGACTGATGCAAAACACTGTGAGAGCCTAAACCACCAAAATCAGAATTTAGACTCTTTTAATGTCCATCAAAGAATTTGAACAACTTACATGATTTCATTATTATTTGTGTCCGGACTTCATTATTTATTTTCTTCAATGCAGAGATCCCATTCTGAGAGATAAAGACAAAAATCTAGTTTTACTACTCGTTTCCGTGGGAGTTAATAGCCCAGTGACTTCAAAAGGAAAGGCACATAGCTCACCAAGCCTGAATTTGATTCACATAATATAAACCAAAATATGCTTATGCAAAACAAAATCGCATGAAAGTCTTAAAGGATGAAAACTAACAGTCATGGAACCCACAACAGAAGCAAAAACTGAACAGGAGAAATTCCAACTCGGCTACCACAAGATTTCACCTTTTTTTTAAGAAGTGTGTGTAAAGTGATTTATTTCTTTATGCGGGTTGTTTCTTTACCTAAAACTCCCCAGTCTTCCGCGATAAGCCTGCTGCAAATAACACAAGCGAGGGCATGCAGATAATATTAAAAATGCTACTGAAATGGAAAGGATTTTCCTCTGAACAGACCTCAAGTTCTCCATTTAATTTTTGGTAATACTGCTTTTATTAAATTATTTTCTGTAACTTCAAAGTTAATTCCAAAAGGAATTGAGGATGGCAAAAACTACTTAAAGAACAAAGTGGGAAAGCCTACTTTACATTAACCTGCAAATTGAGACAAACAACAGAAGAAACAACCTTGAAGATCCATTTATGCGCATGCATTATAGACACACATGTAGCCCTCACTTTGGCTCCGTACTTCCTATTGAATAACCTGGCTTTCAAGAATAAATATTGTGAGAAAAAAGTACAAAGAAGAGGGAAAGGGAGGAAATTCCCCTGAAATATTACTGGGGTGACTGTCCACCGCTGTTGGGCAGATTCTCCTCCTTCCTGAATCAGTGCCTTTGTGCCCACGTAGGTGTGCGCCGGGAATTTAAACCTGACTTAAAGTTAGTTTCATTAAATCCTGTGCCTGTCAATCTATCTCCTCTTGAATAAATTACATCATGATATTTTTAATCAAGGCAAAGCCAGAGCAGATCAGCCGACAGGACCAGAGACCTGGCTGTGCCCTGTTCATCATTGCCCAGCTCTTTTTTGAAAATTTTTTGAAAACCGTCTTGCCCAAGTGGCACCGCAAAACATCCAACTACCTTAACAGGATTCCAGTTTTACAAAATGAGGGCAAGATCGTGATCAGTGAAGAGTAATTTGCAAGAAACTTTGTCTTTTCATCACCCCTTGCTCACAACTGCCTTCAGTTGCTGACCTCTTGTCTACATCTGCCAGGCATGAATTCATGCTCCAGGATGCTTTGGGTCATTGCTGTGAAGCTGCAAAGGGCTTGCTTTATTAAGCACATCTTCCTTCTAGATTTCCACCGACGCAGCATTATTCTATCCTTCCAGCATACAAGACACTTTTTTGTATACACCTCCTGAGCATCAGGCAAGGGCAGGGTACACTCCATATATTTGTTCTAGCCATCTGATTCTCTTACTGATACTGCTCAAACCAGGACCAGTTCTAGACCAGATCCTACCAAGCACTGCTTCTAGTTCTGTTAACCTTGGTCCCAAAGCTTCAGTGGCTGTAGGTCTCACACAGCCCTTGTACTCCTGACGATACTTGCACATGCCATATTCAGCCCTAGCTAGGATTTGGACTGGGAACTTGACAGTGAAAGGATCTATAGGCCGTCACTTGTTAATGCATCCAATCTGCAGCGATACACAGGAGGTGGGAGATCTGAAGCTCCAGAATGCAAATTTTAAAAGGCAAACACAAAAGGTACTTGTGCTGTGGCAGTGCCTGGGGAGGTGCTGGCATGCACACTTGCAGTGCTAATGTGGTGTAAGTGCATTACGTACCAGTCCTATTTCAAACGGTGGTAAAAGAAGAAAAAACTGTAAAAGAGAGAAGTGGTGTGTTTCCTTATTAAAAAGTAGGTCACAGGTGTTACTCTGTGGCTTGGCAAAATGTCATCAGCTATGAACTTTTTGTGTGATTTAGCCACTTTGAGGTGATATTCAGTAAAGATGGTGACAGTAGTGGGAATATAACATATGAATGGTTTCCTTTATTATAGGCAGAAACAAGTGCCTATGAAAAGTATGTGGGACTGTTCAAGGATTTAACAGAGAAATTAGGTAGCTCTCTCTTTCACTAGTAAGAGACTCAGCACAAAAAATAAATAACAATTACATTCTTTTAGTGCCTTTTATTTAGTTATCTTGAAGCACTTTGCAAAGCAGAGTCAGCAGCCGAAGAAGTTGGGCTGTTTCATGTCCAGCGTCACAAGGTCAGTCAGTCTGGGCAAGTCAGGAACAGGCTCCCAGTAACGCTGATCCCTGGGTCTGCTCCAAACCCACAGAGTTCAGATTCATCAGGGTAAGTAGTGCAATATTAGTTAACAAAATCATTAACTATCAGGTGGGCTTTTGCATATGCTGAGAAGAGAAAAACGCCAGTCCTGGTTGTTTTTTCATGATTTATTATTCACAAGACCAAACAATTAATTCTACTTTGTTTGAATATGGTGATGTCACAATTCAGATAACAAGAAGCCTATCCTATAGCTCAGTTTGTACATTACCCTTTTATAATAACGTGTTCCCTGTTTTATTCCTCGTGAAAAATAGTCTTAACCCCATAGTGATTTAAAAACACTACCTACATTGACTTTATTGATCTAATTCTTAACTTGAAAAAACTTCCACTATGTCCCCTTCAACCCTCTTTAACAAAAAGAAATACAGCTCCTTTAACTTTTCTTTATAGACTATTTTGCAGAGCTAGTGCAATCTGTTGACCTAGCCTGTACCCACTCCAAGGCAATAATAAGCTATTGATGTGTGCGGGTGTTGTGGTTTAACCCCAGCCAGCAACAAAGTACCACGCAGCCACTCACTCACTCCTCCCTGCCCTGGTGGGATGAGGAGGAGAATCGGAAGAAAAGGAAAACCTGTGGGTTGACATAAGAACAGTTTAATAATTGAAATTTAAAAAAAAAAAAAAAGGTAATCAAAAGGGAGATAACAAAAAGAGAGAGAGAAATAAACCCCAAGAAAACCAAGTGATGCACAATACCATTGCTCACCACCCACTGATCGATGCCCAGCCCGTCCCCGAGCAGCGATCGGCCCCTCCTGGCCAACTCCCCCAGTTTCTGTACTGGGCATGATGCTCTATGGTATGGAGTATCCCTTGGGCTAGGTCAGGTCAGCTGTCCTGGCTGTGCTCCCTCCCAGCTTCTTGTGCCTCTCCTCGCTGGCAGAGCACGGGAAACTGAAAAGTCCTTGACTTGGGGTAAGCACTACTGAGCAACAACTAAAACATCAGTGCGTTATCAACATTATTCTCATACTAAATCCAAAACCACAGTACTGTACCAGCTACTAAGCAGAAAATTAACTCTAGCCCAGCTGAAATCAGGACAGCAGGGACTGATGTAGTACTCAGTATATGAAACAGTACTTGACAAATGTCTTATGCAGAAAAAGCATGACCTTTTTGTAATTTGCCTTTTATTGATTAGGTGTATTTTTCTTTCTGAGGCATCAGTTGGCGTGAAAATTCCAATTATTGTTTTCATACAAGCTCCCAGTCTTATTTGATTGTTCCATTTAGCACCTATTTCTTGAGCTGTTTCCTCAATCTTGGACTAATTATTTTACAGAATTCTACACTGAATTTCTTTTACCATCTGCTGGTCTAATCAGCCTAATGATCCATGTCCTCTGCAAGCTGATTGCATTATTTCTCATTATTTTTTCTGCTTCTGACTTTACCATCATTCGCTCTGCAGACTGAGGACTTGGCTTCAGTTCTTGGCTACCAACAAGGGCAGTGGCAGCACAGCTTTAAGCAGATGTCAGATAAGGTTACCTCCAGAGGTATTTTATCATCCCCTCGCGCAACTCAGAGTAGCCTAAAAACTACCTGAAATGAGAGTGGGCATCATTGATCCCCATGGCTACAATTACTTAAATCAATGGATTCAACAAAATCGTGGGGATTGATGTTTCAAAGCCAGAGGAGGAGGGTAACACAAAAGCACACTATATGCTACCAAAGATTTCTCCTACCAAGACTGACTTAATGGGAATTTTATACTATCTTCAAGGTGTACAGCAGTTGAAGTGCTGTCAAGATCAAGCCCTTGTTTTTAAATACTTCTTTTGATTGTTTTGATGTAAAATTGTTGAGTGTATGAATCAGAGCCCTTAAAACTGGCTCAGAGCTACTCCAACTGTAACACTAGTAAAGCAGGAAATAGTTGTTCAGGATGTGAATGTCACTTTTTTCTGTTTTAAAAGCATACAGCTCTACATTAAACAGAAATAAGCTGGATTTTCAGCAACAATTCATGTTTAAGCTCAGGTCTAGGGTCTAACACAGCTTCTTATCCTCACTACTGCCTCTGTGGAGGCAGTTCCAGCGAACACATTGACCGTCAGACTCCTGACTGAATTAGCAAACCTATTGAATAGGAAAAGTACTTTTTCTTACGAGCTGAACACTTGTCTGCTCAGGTATAGAAGTCACCAAAAGTATTCATAACATGTCTTCAGAATAAAAGTCTACAGCAGTAAAGGTTCTGGGGGGTTGGTGTTAGTCACTGGAATGCGTTTCTTTAGAAAGGTACCTGGATTTCCATGTATCTTTGAAAAGAGATACCTGCTTTGGTTTCTTCTGTAGCAATGAACATTACAGGATCTATATTTGGTTTCCTACAAATAGGCTGTAAAATACCCTAGGGTATCAGAAACATGGAGGCAAACACTAGTTGAGACCCTTGGGAGAGTCTTCTGAGATGGCAGTGGGAGGTGAAACTATACTCTAGGCAATGTTAAATAGTCCACAACACCCAGGTGTGGGCAGCTGAACTGAGCCCTGAACACGGCTTCAGTGTAGGTACCAAAGCCTTCTCTAACATTATGTGGAGATACTTTGCAGAGACTACCTGTGGTGGTAAAATCCCCCAAAAATGGTGAGCAGTGCCTAAGAAGGGCAAAGCAGTGGGGAGAAAGTGTTCTGGATGGCAAATTGGTTATTGCTACAATGAATATGTCAGGTGTTATTTTTGCAAAAAGCCAGTGAAGCTTCACATACTGCCAGCCTATCCAGGGCACTGCACAATTAATACTTTTTTTCCAGCTGTGATTTATAAGATCTTTTAAAATGAAGAAGAAGATATCCATTGCACATCCATCTGCCTGAGAGGGTAAAGCACAGATAAGAAATCAATGTTGCATAGAGGTTCTGCAGAGAGAGCGCATCCTGGTCCCAGACGAGCCTGATGACGTTTGCATTCTTGCAGAGAAGAGCTAATCAAAGCTATGACACGGTTAAGTTCCCCTAAATTAGAAGATAAGGAGGAAGGGGAACTGAAGTCCCCAGGAAATTATTTGATACTTCATTTGCACTCAAGAGGCAACCCGACAACTGTCACTGTCACAGGGGGGACAGAAACGCAAGAGAGATGCTGATTCCTTAAGATAACACTGAAGGAGCGGAGCACTACTGATTTGTTTCCTCGGCTTCTGTGCCCCAGAGGAATCTCACAATGACAAGTACACTGGAAGTTGCTTTTGTTGTTTGTTGTTTCCCTTCCAGAACTTGGTTTGTAATCAGGAATTTAACCTTAGCTTTTCCACATAGCTTGTTTCATAAGTAAACTTGTTGAGCTTCCGAAGTTGAGGTGAATCCAGCAAATGCGTAGCACGCACGTTGCTTCAGAGGGGATGAATTCAGGGAGAACACAGCTTGCAGGCACCCGCTGAAGGGGAGCAGGTCTGGAAATTCAGAAAATGGGCTGTTTTGCTCACTATCTGGAAAATTTGGGTTTGGGGGCTTGCAGCAGCATGTGCCACAAGAAGTAGAGAACTGCCACTGGCAGGGTGTTACCAGCGAGGAATATGAGGGAGAATCATGGCACCATGGTCCTGAAGATTATTTAATACAAATAAATACAAAAGTATCATTTCAAATGTTCAACCCCAGATAAGTGTGCATTAAAAATTAAAATGTGTTTGAAGGTGGCTGCATTCTTTGGGCAAGAGTATGTAAACCCCAAGCGATTATAAAATAGGGTGGGAGTTGCCTGACCCACACACTTCAGGCCAGAAGGTCTCCTTAAATGAACTGCATTTGCAAGAACATTTGTCTAGAAAGACTTCTTTTCATTACCTGCGGGGGTTCCTTGCGTGCGGGAATCACAACAACAACTCTTAAATTCTGCCACTGCTTTTAAGAGTCCATATGTAGCTGGAATTTTTCTGACTTCAGCTTCTAGCCAGTGAATCATCACCTGCATTTGTCTAATGGTAAGAAGACATCTATTACCAAGTTTCTCTTGTGAATAGTCCTCTTGTAGCCTCATCTTTGCTAATCAGACAGACTGGGATGCAGGGTGTTTCAGGTTAAAGAATGTCTTCTCCTTTCACTGCTGTTCCGATCTTCATGTGAACATTTGTAATTAATTAATATCCTTCATTAACTGCGGTACCAGCATTACACATACCAGTTGCATGACTGCCAAATATTCTCACTTGATTTTCTTCTGCATGTGCGTCACAAAATCACATCTATAGAGATGTTTTCCATTGTTCATATGTGATGTAGATTATTTATAACTTAAATTTGTGAAATCAAATGTTGTGTCGTACTAAATGAAATAACATAGAAATTAAGTTATATTGTGTAAATAGCCAGTATTAATAATATTTCTTTAAAAGCAAAGATGCAACTGTAAATTTATTTTTTTCAGATGTGTGTTGAAGTTTGGTCCAACTCCCATAAGAAATTGTTATCCGGACTTCATGCTTTCTCATCTTGAGAACATCTAACCACTACATTATTATAATGTATAATTCTCTGAGCAGGACTTTCAAAGATTGTGGTCTCTATAAAACTGATGTCTGGAAGTGATGTTAGGAAAATGGCTTTATGGAGAATACATGTTTCTTTTGTTGGCATAATGCAGTTAATGCTGCTAGTCCTACAAATTTAATGTAGTGACATTACTCTTCATCTTTCATATTTTAGTGCCCTCAAGGTTTTTATTCAGTTTTGCCTTGGGATATTTTGCATATGGTAAAAAAAAAAAAAAAAAAAGAGCTGCTATTTCTTGTTTGTAGGAAATTTTATGGCATCTATGGGAGGGAGACGCCACTCATTTAATTGTTGTCTCTAGTGTTAAGGCATATGACAAGAATACATAAGGAGTCAAATGCTCAGGTGGTTTAGAGCTATTATGATTGAAACCACTCAAAAAACCTGGTCCCATTCAAAATGCAAAATGAAAATACTAACCCTTGTGTGCAGATTTGCTGTGCAGAAAGATGAAATGTTTAGAGACTGATCCAGCCTGTAAAAATGCACCTGTTGGATGCTTTCAATAGTATTTAAGAGACTTGTAATTATTATACTAAGCAACTATTAGCCTGTTCAGTGATACAGTATCATGCTGAGATTGTGAAAAGCAGGCAGAAGGATTGAATGCAAGTCCTTCAGCAAGGAGAGGTAGTTCTGCTAGCGATAGTGATGGCAGCTCCTCTCCCCCCCATCCTGGAGGGATAACAACTCCTGATGAGATGCTAACTACCCCGAGCTCAGGATCACAACTCCTGGTGAGATGCTAACTACCCCACGCTCATCTCAGAGTTTTCCTGCACCCTCACAGACAAATAGTGCTTGCGGACAGTCGAGGGAGGCATCTAGATAGCCACTCACTTAGAACCAGAGTTACACCAATTTCCCATGCATGAAGGCTCTGGAAAAGCAGGGAAAATTCACCCAGTGATGCACATTTAAGAAGGCTGAAGAGAATGAACTGATCTCCCGCCTGGGAGCTGCTCTTTGCTTTTGTACCAATGAGTCTTTTAAAACTTACAGCTGAGTTTGATCAAACATTTCAAAGTTCAGGGGAGTCACTGTGAATGTGCCGGAGTTGTACCCAAGTGGCACTGAAGACCTAGTCTAATGTCCACAGCCATTCTGGCATTGTTCTTCTTTCCAATCAGAAAGAAATGTGTCACGGGAAAAAAAAGGCTTTTTCAGTCTATACTTACTATAGACTTGAATTTACTTCTGACTAGCAAATATTATCATGTTTTGCTTTCATGTGAGATGTAGGAACTAAGAACAGTCCCTTTTTTTGGTCACTTTTCTAAGTATACCTTTGAACAGTTGCAGCAGGCATTTTCTCTTCTTTTGGTCTCTTACAAAGGAGGAGATTTTATGGTTTTACCTTACTTTTATACAGTTATGTATTAAAAATAAAATAAAAAATCTGCAACAATTTTGTTTCAGCAGTCACACTGCACAAAACACAAGTAAGGACTTACTAGAGGAGGTTCAGTAACCTTCTCATGCAAGATGAAATATTTAAATATCATATCATTCAGGGAACAAGGACAGACTTCACACTGAGAAAAGAGGATCTATCCATTTAATACCTGTAGGAAGCATTTAAACCTCTGCTTGAGCGCCAAATAATATCATACACTGTCCATGTAAAAGAGCAAGGAAGAGGCAGTTGACAAAAAGACTTCAAGGAAATCTCTCTGCAGACAGATTTCTGTGTGATCTTCCCTGCTCTGCTCCTCTGGACAACAGCAAAAAACCAAGGGTGGGGAGAAAACTTTTTGCTCAGCTAAATTTTTCTTGGGTTCAGGGATTCATCTACACAGAAAGTGATCTCAGCAGACCTGCGTGCTCCTAAACACAACTTTTGTGGGCAGCGTTAAACTTGGTAAACAACTTCTTTTTCCAGTGCTTTTTCTGTCCCGTGTACCTATGTCATGGCCCCGGAGCTGACAGCACATGAGCTGGAGCCACCACAGCTCTGCAAGCATGAGCCACCCACATTTGGGCTTTTGGGTAAGGCAAATGGCCCACATTTGATGTGGCAGCAGCTGTGTTCGGAGGCATAAGTAGGACGTTTAGCATGGTGAAGATTGGGATCCACCAGTGGAGGTTTGGGATTTCTGTTTTCTCCTGAAAGGTAAATGCTAGATAAATCACAACCTGATGAGGTTGGCCTGAGGTCTGCTGATAACCACCGGACCGTGGACTGTTTCTGAGGTGTCTGCAAAAAGTGATAGAGAAAAGTGAGTTTATTGTCAGTCTGTTAAAACTTGCTATACCAGCTCCGTACCTTCCCTGGGAAATGTTTATGGGTCTGCAAGCTGGAAAAGGCTGGGGCTCTGTGCATGGCTCTGCTTGGAGCATGGTGGTTGTTCTGCTGCAGTGCTATGGAGAAAACCATCTCAGGAGTGTGCTTCTTGCAGCCTGCACAGGCAGCAGCGAGTAAGGATTCTCCAGTATGTGGGAATTCAAGGGCCAGAGGAGAAAAGTGTGAGAGCGAGAGGGAATCAGCCGGTTCTCCAGGTGGCAAATAAAATGTGACGTGTAACTATTGAGCAGTTAGGCAGGTTCAGAGGCACAGCTTACTCCTTCTCCTGTGTACCTAAAGGATAGCTCAGGTTCTGCTTATTGTGAGAAGCCTGCGGCCTCCCTGTCCCCCCCCAGCTTGCCAACTGCTCTTTCCCAGGATGGTGCCACTGTCACTTACTGGCTGCCACAGAGCCAGCACAGGATGTGCCACTATGACTCAGGGTGCTCGTTGAGACCAACTGTGGCCCGAGGCGAGGACACCCACTCTTCGGGAAGTGATTCTGCTGAGCATCCAGATGGCTGAGAGGAAGTTTGGTACCAGGAAAATGATAGAGAGCAGAAAGTGCATCCCTGGAAAACAGTAAAAATACCCTAGAATAAGGAAAAGCAAATGTGCAGACAAGGATACCAACCTAAAAAAAAAAAAACACAACAAAAACAAAAACAAACCAAAACCAGGAGAGCAGGCTCTGGCTCCCCTGCAGTGCACACCACTGAATACAGAAGAGAGACCAGAAGCTGCAGTGAAGCTGTCAGCTGGGTCATGTTTGCCAAACAGAAGGGACAAGGTGTTACCTAGGGCAACAAAACATTCGTAGCCGCTTATGAAGGTGGCTGCATCTTTGGAGCAGGTCTGACCTCGGCCTGCAGCCACGGCCATCTCTGGGTGGCAGCGCCGGAGGGCAAACGGCTGCTGCCAGGGCAGCTCATCAGCCCTCACGGTAGGGACGGGCAGAGAGCACGGCAGTGCTGGGCACTGCTGCACTTTGAGCCAACTCAGAGGTGCCAGGATGTATTAGATAAACATCTTCATCCAATTTAAGCAAAATAATTTATTCATAAATGTCTCATGAGAAAGAAAGGCACACCTTATTCAATATTTTATGTAGCTGATGTGATTTGCAAAGGATTTGTAACTTACAGGTTAGTAAACAACCTTTTTCAAAGTCCTGCAGAAGAAGTGGGCAAATGGTTGTGTTCAAACTCCTGCGGAGAACATTGGGACCCCAGACACTGTCATGTCTCCCCCTTTTAACAACAATATAGTATGTTTACAATTTTGCAGAATGTACAGCAAAAGAATAAAGAGTTAGGAACTCTTTTCTCTAGAAATGCAGTTATGCCGAAATGCGTTAAAAGATTACATCAATTTCAATTACATTTGAAAGAAAAAATCCTAAAAAGTCAAAGCTGAGATGGACTCTTCCTTATGCTTAATTCCTTACAATTATCTTTGCTATTGATATATTTAGATGTTTACATTACATGTTTACTATTTTTCTTACTTCATTTTGTGCAAACAAGGCCGTTCAATAAGATCATATCACCATTCTTGAACTGAATTATTCTGTGATTTCAAAATTTTCACTTTTGTTACCCCTGGGCACAAAAATCAATCCCATCACCAATATTGACCTTGGTGGTGGAGCAAACTGTGGATGCAGAGTGCAACCCAAAGCATAGACAGAGAACGTGATAAGGTCAGGAGAAGATCATACTGTGGGACTTCATAGTTCCTTATTGCTTGTCATGCATCCATCATCCCTGAGAGCAGACTGAAGGAGAGGAAAATCCAAGTGAGCTCTGTACAAAAGAGGCTGTCTACAAATAATTGGAAGTGATTTGTAGTGAGGTCTTTAATTCCAAGTCTGTCTGCTTTATAGAAGAGTTGGGATTTAATTATACTTGTTGCAAAGCCTCCCTGACATTCTTGAGATTACTGGGCACATACTTAAAGCAGCAAACTCTGCAAACCACTAATGTTAATTTTTCTTTGTAGGTCCTGGAAAAACGGAAATGCTGTTCAAAACTGATGTGGTATATTTTAATCATGCTAAATGGATGGCCAGCAAATTGTGGGTCAGTCAATGTTACAGTGATTCCTAGCAAAAGAATGGGAAATAGGGTTTTGTCAGATTAGTGTGTCAGAGTGAGAATTCCATACAGCATTTAGCCTTCTATTGTGTGACATTTTTACTTAAAAATTAACACTATCCAGTATCGAGTGGATTAAAAAGTAACTGATATGTTTTACAGAGTATTTCTTAAAGAGAATGCTTAATGGAAGAAGGTGTCTCTGAAAAGCTCTGCAGTGATGAGTGCCTGGCCCAGTACTGTTCTTTTTTTGGAAATAAAATAGGAACTGGCTAATAAAGTTTGCAAAAATTCACACACTAGCAGAATAGTAAATCAAGGTGAGAACTTACAGAACGTGATTCTGGCCCACTCTATAAACTGAACACATACTGCAGTGGGGGAAAAACAGTAAGAAAACCAACCAACCAACCCCTATTGCAGCCAGCAACAAGACTCTTGCTGCCTTCGATGGAGATGGGGTTTTACATTACTTGTTTTAACAGAGTCAGGCAAAGGTTAATGTATCTGTAAACAGAGATTGCAGTTCTGCCTGTGAAGACTGAGGCATCACATTAGGATAAACCGGCCTGAAAATATTCACGGGTGATGATAGATCAATCAGCTGAACAAAAGCACTGATGATAAGACTGTTGCTGCAGGGCTGGACTGGGAAGCAAGAACATTTTAGCCTCGCTGAAATGAAGTCCTTGGCCTGAGCAGGTCCGGGAGCATCCACCATGTTACCAAACAGCTGAGTGGTCCTGGGCCAGATGCTTTACTTTTTCTGCTATTCATTCTGTATCTCCTAGTTAATGATGCTGTGGGCCAGCCTGAATGTTTCTTCCATCTCAAAAGCCAAACAATTATTGATAAATTGGCAAAGGTTCAGGAATGAGACAGGCAAGTAATCCAAAATCTGGGAAGTGCATATTACAGTGATTAAGCATCTCTGGCAGCTTGGCTTTTTCAAAGAGTAAAGAAGTAACTTGATCAAGGTCTTTACATGGGAAGAAGAAAGCATCTGATACATTACAGTTCTGTCATCTATTAGACAAAGGTACAACAAAATCTAATACCTGGAAGCTGAATCTAGACAAATAATATTATATGATATCCTAAATCTTGTTTGGGGTCTTGTCACAGGCTCTCCCTAGACAATTTTCTGGACAAGTAAATCTGCAAAACAGACCTAACATTCCAGTGTAGCATCTTGATTTCAAGACCCACATTGAGCCTCTGACAAGTTACTGTCCTTAGCTCTGGGGCCCCTCAGGCCAGGCACAGCAAGGAACACTGCAAAGGAAACAACCACAGTATTTTTTACTCAGAATTGTTTTCATTTATGAGCTGCAATATTTGAAACAGGCAAAGCCTGAAGGCGGCCTCCCTCTGCCAGGTCTCCCCAGCACAGGCACGCCAGCCCTTTACATCTCCTCAGCCAGGGCATGTCCCGTGGCGGTGGAAGGGAGAGAGGTGCTGCGGGCTGAGAGCAAGCACCAGCTCTGGCCTCTGCCCACGACAGGCTTCTGCAGAGAGACATCCCGCCTGGCCCTGTGCTAAAGACCTCCATGCAATAGTAGGGATGAGCTGCATGATGCTGATGGCCCCTGACCATGCGGTCCCATCTTCTCCATCCCTGGTGGCTGGCAAGGACCAAGCCAGCGCTGTCAGGTGGGGCTCCAGCCCATGATGACTTCTACAGGACTTTGGCAAGACCGAACGGGATTTGTAGTTGGACAGGGAGAGCTCCCAAACTCTGAGATGTTTTCCGAAATACACATCCTGAAGACCAACCACAAGTTTTTGGTGTGGAGGTAGGGCGTTCTGGGTGAATTGTTACAACCTGCGTTTTGCAAATGAATCCATTACATTCATTTCTCAGAAAGATACGTTATGAATCAAAAATCAATTCACATATTGAGAAATTCCTTTTGAGCAATAGTACCAGGGGGGGAAAAAAAAACAAACAAACAAACCAGAAGTGCTGTGTTTCAATATTTCCAAATGAAATGGTTTTGGTTTTGTTATCTAATACTGGTTCATTCTAAAAGTGATCTATGTTTAGTTTTAATAAATGGTAAAAATATGTGAAAGCAAGTAATGTATCTGACTGAATATTAGTTTTCCCTAATTTATTTTCAGTTTGGCCACCAAACAGAAAAATCAATTATTCTCACAACTCTATTCAGTATAAATAAGTGCCTCTCCTCCAACACACTGCTTTCCACAGTTTCCTCCTCTTTTATGGAGACTCTTACTTTTACCAGATGTAGTAACTTGTGGTTTTCCCCAGATGATTTCTGACATTTTCATTCACATAAGTTCCCCTTAATTTTTTCTATGTTAATGGTGATTATAACTAGTTAGCCTCTACTGTAAGTCTCATTAACGTGATGTTTATTGCCTCCTTCAGATAATGAAGCTATTAATTAAAATTGTTTCTAACAAGGATCCACTGGGTATGTGACTAAATATTGCTCCAACATGGTTAAATGTTAGTTTTGATTATTTTCATTGTCTTTCAAAGGGTTTTCAGTACACATTGTAATGACCCCATCCAAGTCACTTAGAATATTTTGGACAAGATACCACAAAACACAGTATCACGTTCTTCAGCATCATCAGAACACTATCGCCCTTCCCTCCCATTGCCATTTAGCTGGCAAGAAGTATGTTGGATAAAACATACATTGTGTAAACTCCTGTTGTTTACTGCTCATTGGTTTATTAGCCTCTTTGTGTTAGTGGCCATCTGCATCTATTTTTCCCATCATTGTACGCACACTTATTTTATGCAAAGAGTGTGTAATATTGCCAGTTTCCCACTGTGAAACTCTTGATACTGTTTTTCAGAGCTATTAAAGCATTGGCTCTGCTCAACAGCTGTTTACCTTGGTACCACCATTAAGATGAAAAATTAGTTTAGAGATATTTTTGGGCCAAAGATCATTTCAGCAGTACACGTGCAGTAAACATTTATTCAAATGACAGCCTGGGGCTAAAAAAAAGAGACATTCCAGAAGTCTGTTAGCATCAGGAGAAAGACCAACAGACTACAGAAAGTGTTGGTTTACTTCCCAGTGGAAAGAGAAAAGTTATAACAGATGACATGAGGACTGAAGTTTGGTGGGGTTTTTTTTGCTTCATCATGGATGTTAAATTTGATCATATGGTTGACGCCATTAGTGTCATTACAAAGAGGTAAAACTCCAGGTGTGGAATAGGAATAGGAATAGGAATAGGAATAGGAATAGGAATAGGAATAGGTTAAAGACCACTTAGACGGGTTTGCTGATCAGGAGAGCCCATGGAAATTACTGAGGGAACTGTAAATCTTACAGGCAAGAGGCTGAGGCAATATCATGGTATGCATGGGGGATCAGAAGTTTTAGAATATTAGAATTATTATAAAAAGACAAATATAGTGTCTGTGTTTAGAAAAGGATAAGGGAGGAGTAAGAACATGGAGAACAGAACTGAAGGAGTTATAGATCAGTCTGCCAAGCTTTAATTCCTAGAATAATATGGAAATAAATGATGTTTTTTTATGAATACATGGAAGATAAAACAGGGATGAGTAACACCTAACATGGATTTTATCAAGGAATAATCTTGTCAAATTTATTTATTCTGTTCTATTACAGGATAACTCACCTTGTAGATAAAGACAAAGATATAGGTGTCCTATATCTGGACTCTTAAGGCTTTTAATGCCCTCTTATGTAATATTTTCATAGCCAGATGAGAAAAGGTTGTTCAGGTGAAGCTCCTGCAAGGTGAATGCATAGGTAGGTGGCAAGGAACACTTTAAAAGAGTAGCTACTCGTAGCTTGCTGATATATTGACTGTGTGTATCTTTAGCAGTTCCACAAGAGTCTGTCTTGGGTTTGCTGTTAGTCAATACTGTTATTAATGGCCTGAACAATGAAATAGGTTATATGCTTATTAAATTGCTAGATTATATTAACCTAAGCGAGCTGCAAGCACTCTGGAGACTTAAGCAGTTAAGTAGATAAGCATGATGCTGTGCCCAGGTTAGTATAACCTGCTTGTCATCAGGGCTAATTAATCACATTAGCATGTTGCTAATGTGACCACACTGCTTGCAGTAGCTGCGATACCCCTGAATGACACTGCATTATGCCACAGAGATAGCCTGAAAGAAAGAAATTCCATACTTTCTCCATTTAATCTCCTTCCCCAGTCTGCTCCAGGTCAAGATGCTGATTTACTGGCAGGTCGTTTAGTTACGTTTAAACATTTACCATAAATCCTCCTGGAAACACAGCAGACTTAGTTGTGCCGTGTTGTGTAATGCCAGGCTGAATGCTCACTTTATGCTAGAATATCATCTTGTGCAGCATCAAAATCACTCTCTGCGGTTCCCAAGCTTCCCTTGCAGATTCCTCTATCCAAGTATTGATCAGGCCCTGCGTGTTAGAAAGGTCTGCATAGTCCCTAATACCTACACTAGAAGAGTGGCAATTTTCCTGCTTTTCCTGAAAATATATTAGATTGCAGGAGGACTATGATTCTAGCAGATCAATGCCAGAGGAGTTAATATCACCTACTTTTTCCTCCCCGTTGTATAGCTCTAAAATTAGAAACAAGCAGAAACACTATGCAGCATCCTAATTGGCTTGTCACTAGGGTAAAGTAAATGGCCAGCTTCTGATATATTGGGGATCAGAAGGTCCTTCTCTTGCTACATCCTCACTGGTCGTTACTGTTTAACCTCTCAGGAAGAAATATTTGGAAATAAATGTAACATATATTTAATTGGATTAGAATGTTAATCTATTTAAAGCATCACTTTTTATCCAGTGTGAGGTAAAGTATTTTCAGTCATTCTCCACTGTGAAAAAAATTACCTGAAATCATCGTAAGTCACATCCTGACTGCAGTAATATTACCTTGTTAAGGGCAAAGAAGGAACTTCAGCACTGGCAGGTACAATTTTTGAAAGCCCCATCAATGTTAGCATCATATAGTCCTTACTCAAAGGTAAGCTTCGTGGTAGTAAAGCTGCAGCCACCTACACGATGCTTGGGGCTCTGGAAAGAAAACCTAAAATGCATCTTGTTGGCAGAAGAGTTTATGTACTTATCTTAAACTAGGCTGGTCTAGAGAAACGTAAGTCCTTTTCCATGTGAATTCCAGTCTAGGAGACATATCTTAACTAAATTTTTATTATATGAAAAAGATGTCTAGACATCAGCCTTAACAGTACAGCTGTCTTTGAAGATGTACAGTATATAGCCTGCAGCACAGTATTTCACAGCGCCTTTTGTATTGAATCTACTGACCCTCTGGCAAACAGCTGCCACAGCAAGAGAGGCAAAAATTCCATCATTTCAGGAGGAGTCTCTGATGGTGTCTCTGAATGGCCCAACACAGCAAGCCACCTGAAAGCTCTGTCTAGGTTAATCAGCAGCACTGACAAGCAGGCTATGCTAGTGAGGCAGAGCACTGCACTGTGTGGTTGCTGTTGGGACTTGCTCAGAGAAGCCCTAGATGCTGCACTGGGCCATGCAGAATGCCCTTGGCATTGTAAAATAGCTTAGCAGGCCCTGAGAGGAAACACTTCTTGCAGGGCAGGGTCTGGGAAGATTAGATCCCAACTGGCCCATAAAGTGTTTTACTTTAATCAGTGTGTTTCAGCGTTGTTCTGCAACTCCTCCGAGTTAGAAAGGCTGAGAGAAGGAAGCTGAAGCAGGTTTAGCCAAGTTGTGTGCCAGAGTGCACTAAGACCCCTTCTTCGCCATGGATCTTAATAACTATGTTCCCCCTTTCCCTGTACTTTCTTCATCAGGTTCATCTGTACTCCCACCTGCTTTCCCCTTCAACAGCCACTGTTCATCCCGCTTTTTCACAGATGAACCTATCCTAGGTTATGAAGTCCAATCTTCTGCTGTCACTGGGAACCCTGCTACTTAATACCTTTCCCATGCTCTTCTTTTTTTTCAAGGCTGGTGGGATCTTTTCTTCCTTTCAATCTTTGCTTCCACGTACAATGCAAGTAAGTCTCGCCTTCCTCACATCCTTTTCCCCTCACTGCAGCCACTGCTCCTTGCCTGACCACCACTCTCTCGCTAGCCCCCTCTCTGTCTCCTGAAGTGGACTCTGTTGTTTGCAGCCAACTACCTTGGTTTAGGGTAGACTTTGGAATATGTGACTTTCCTGATGATTGCACTCCATTCCCCAGTGATTTGGGATATTGAGTCCTGCAGCCTGCTTGGGACACGGCTCCAGCAGGGCCATGCTGTGCTCCCTGGCTCTGCCCTGCTTTATGGGTGCCCTGCAGGACTCTCCCTCTGCTATCACCAACAAGAGCAGGACTAAATTCAAGAGAAGTGGGACAAATCTTCTAAGTTACTCGCTCTTTCATTTTTAAGGTAGGCCTAAATTGGACCATTTCGGACTGAAACAGTGACGGCAACAGCAGTTTCACTGACACTTGTAACAGTAATTCTAGCCAGCCTTTTGCTGTGCCTCTCCCACAGTTGTAAACACTACAGAAATAGAAAGAAATGCCATTTCCCACTCCCCGAGAAGGAATGTTTCACCAGTGCAGCCGGGCCCCCGGGGGAAGGCAAGCCAAAATGTGCAGAAACTGTAATAAAAAAGACATAATGTAGAAGTTAATGCTTTTAGATAGACAGCAAGAGCTCATCAGTGGTGAGGCTGTGGGTTGCCATGGCGACGGGCCTGCACGCCGGGCCTGCCTGGGCTCCCAGCGCTCCTTCCACCACCCCTGTCTCAGGCTTGAAGGGAATCACTCTGCTGCTCCCGGTAAACACACCAGCGACTGTCTGCAGGCTCCAGACAACATGGGACAAGTGAAAGAGTGATCTGGACTGATGTTTTAAGATGCTACCTACCAGTGCCGGCACCCAGTTAAGCTGTAATGAAGCCCCAAACATGCTTAGGTTATCTTGGTCATCAGTGAAATGGCACAAAAATTCCTGCTTGGCCTTTAGCGTTGTCCCAGCTTCAGCTGACACTGATTGCAGGAAAGGGGGAAGCAGAGCTGAGACTTCCTGCTTTTTCAGCTTCTGCTTTGGATGCCCCGCATATCCTTGGACACAAGCTGGAGCAGCCTTAAGACCACCATGACTTGCCTTCCTCCTCTTCCAGCCTCAGGATCTAGGCTAGTCCAAATTAGATGAGTTTGCTCTTTGGACATTCCCATATCTGTTGTGCTAAAAGGTTGTAATAGTTATACGTAGCTATCTCAGTGGGCTCAGAGTGCAATTACCAGTTGTTGATAGGCATTGGGTGAACATCATAGCCAGTGAGTGATGCCACAGAAACCCAGGAGGAAAAAAAGCCTCTGAGGCAGAGCTGCGTGTTAAGAGGGTTGGATGGAGGAAACTGCTCGGAGGGGTGGGCAAGAGGCAGTCGTATGCCTGAACGGGGGCATCTCCCTCCCATGGAAGCTTGCCTGTGTCTGTGTGAGCATGTTCTCATGGGCTCAACAGTTCTTCCCAGTTCCCTCGACTGTCACCCTAGCAGGGTCCAGCCCCACCAAAACTGATCATTCATTGTCAGACACCTTTATTGCTATTAATTCATTAACACATAACTTCCTACCACCTCATTCCCTCCTCACAGGCTTCTTGCTTTTTTGTGGAAGCCCTCTCTCTTGATGACTCTTCTCCAATCATGTACTCCTTCTCGCCACTGTCTTTCTCTTGGTTTCCCACCACGTGAATATCAATGAATTCCCAGATGTGCATTTCTTGCCAGACATCGCCCACGGCCCAGCAACTGCCTTCATCAACAACATACAGCCCTTCCCCATAGCGCTCCAAATAAAATGTTTAAGCAGTTCTCCACCACTGCTCTGCCACTGCAAATAACTGACTAGATCCAAAGAGAAGTGCTGTGGTTAGAAACATTAACCAAATAATAATCTTTTATTTTGTGTTTTGTGTAATGATCTATATATATAAAAATTGAGCACATTTGTGGTCAGATAAAATGATCAACAGTATAGTCCAGGCCAACTTGGGGCACAAAGTATACTTTTAAATATTATATAAATTCTCTTTAAACTTGCCTATTTTTAACCACACATGCACACAAAAAATGTTTTTAAAAACATTATGGTTGTAAAATCCAGTGCTGAAGAGGATGTGCCAAAAAAAGACCTGTCTATGCCACTTGATTTACATCCCCTTTGTTCTGTGTGGCATGCTCACATGCTAATTGGTAAACAGGATCCTGCCTTATTAGATTCATGAGACAGCATCTGCTGTCCAGAAAGATCAGGATGAGAATCCTGTTTCACCTGTTGAAGAAGCTTTTGGTGAAAATCCTGGCCTAAGACTTAGACTTTTTTAGATGAGACTAGATGGCAGACACAGGGCTGGGACCCAGCTAATTCCCAGGGAGAAAAATAGTGGAGGTACAACAAGGTGGTTGGAGAGAAAGGATAATCTTCTGAGGATTAAGATGATGAAAGCTGTCCTGAAGAGCTGGAGTTCTATCCTTGCTTCTGCCACAGAATTCTTCTGTGACGCCAGGAAAGATGCTTAAAACTTTTTATAGATGAGCAGCAACTCAGTACGGCTCCTTCTGAGGCCTCGTTTGCAGAACTGCTGCAACCGAAATCCATGGGAGCTCTGCTTTGAGGTCCCAGCTGCATTTTAACTGTTCTGTCCCGAATATACCAACCTTCTATCTTGTAGAGGCGTTGTATTTTCGAATACTATGAAGCACACATATAATTGTGGTAAGAACCATAAAAACGCCTCCTGAGCCTGTCTTCGGGTATTCTGAAGAAATTTGTGATACCAAAGAGTGAGACTAGAGGATGCAAAGCTCTAGAGAGGGACACAACTGGAGTGATTCAGGTGCCCCCAAAAATAGACATCTAGTACCACTGACCCATATTTGATGCACTAAACTGAAGGACTAGTGGGTATCACTTAGAGTCCACGTGAAATCTGTGCCCTTTTGGTGCCCAAGGCCAGAGAGGACATCCTAGGACAACCAAACCAGCCACTGCCTGGACACAGGCAACCATGCCTTCTTTCCCATAGTCTTTTACCCAGCTTGTCAGCAGAATCCTAGTTTCTTCCCCTGCTTCTGGCCTTTCCCTTTTTTGCTCAGACTGGCTCCCACAGTTCCCTGCCCCAGTCTCTTTCCCCAGCTTCTCCTCCAATCTCAGTATTTCAGCCTTCTCTGCTCCCTTGGCCCATTAATGCAGAGCACCCAATTTTTTCTCTCCTGGCTCCTTCCTAGGTCCGTATCTCTTCCTCCTGCCATACCAATTCCAGGTTTCATCTTCCTTGTGTGCACATTCACAGGCCTGCTATCCCTAAACCTCCCATTTGGCCTAGACCTCTTCCCTGCTACCTCCTTTCTTTTTGACCTCTCAGAACTTCTTGCCCAGCCCTCACTCTGACTTCCATCCCTAAATTGTTTGCCTTGGGCCACTTCAGGCCTCCTCCTGCGTTCTAGGTCTGCCTTGTATTGTCTTCACCTCCATACTCGATGGCCACTTAGAGGACAGGGAAGACAGGCATCCTGCACCGAGCCCTGGGGCCCAGCTAGCCAGAGCCTGGAGAAGACAGGACGAAGCACTGAAGGGAAAGACCATCACTTCTCCTGCCACTCAAGGCTGGAACAAGTTCAGTTACTCTCTGAAGGCGGTGTATGAGCAGTCTGGCCACGTGCAGCAACTGCAGTAGGAGGACGATGAGGCAGCAGAGCATACGTGGGCACCTCCGTCACTGCTGGACAAAGCACACTCGGTGGGAACCGAATCTCCACGAATTTTAGCTGTTGTTTGCATGCTTGGACCCACCTTCCTAAGAAAGTTCAGGGAAGCGTGAGTATTTGGAGTCCACACTGCCCACGCTGCCTGTGTCTGAGCAAGCCCGTGCCGTGTGTGCCACCCCATTGCCCTCCAAGGAGGGAGCGCTCCCACGCGCAGGGCACTAGCGGCGTGATTGCACTGAGGCGGCTGCTCTCGTGCTCCCACCCTACGGCAACGGCTTTCAAAGCTCTGACTCTGTCCCCGATGCAACCGTGGGGGCTCAAAAACCTGTTAGTAGGTGATGCCCCTTCCTAGCCCTTCTGCAGCAAACTTGGGAAGGGCTGGCGTGCTCACTCCATTGGGCTGCTCCTGTTTTTTGGCAGTCACGGGGCAGAAATCAAACTTTGTGTGAAACGGATGAAAAATTTTTGACGATATGCCAGGAGTAACTTCCACACGAGTCTCCCTCCTCCCGGGCGCTGATGAGCACT
>NW_009613449.1:0-73030 GCF_000690535.1 Cariama cristata
ATATATAAAACATATATATATACATAATATATATAGATATATAACAAAATATACATGTTTGTATCTCAAGGGTAGTTTCTCTCTCAGGTTATAGTTTAAAAATATGTGCATCAGCAACCCAGAGGTTTGCTGTCGATCAAGAAAAATACCAGTAACTTTGCCTTCAGAAAATATTTGCCTCTAGTCAGTAAATTGTGGTGCAGAAGGGGTGAACCTTACCTGCTTAGGGTATGAAGTAGCAAATAATAAAAAAAAAAAATACGAAAAACCCAACCGGTAAACTATCTTTGTCCTTGACAAAAGAAGGTTGAAAATTAAGACAGACCTTCTTAGCAGACCTAGGGCCCCCCTTGTCCAAAGGTAAAACACCATTTTGTTCTCCCAGCTGTGATTTATCAAAGTTTTACGCAAGCGGGGTTTCAGGATTCTTCAAGTAGGTCTTGTTAGGTGTCTGTAGACTCCTAAAGAGCTTCCTCGGAGCCCCTGCCAGAATCCTGATTTTATAGGTTAGGAAGTCCCACTAGCTTCAGAGCACTTCCACTGAAGTTGATGTTTTTTAAGCCTTCAAGAAAAGTAGCTGACTCTTCTGTACAAAGCAAGTAAAAACCTCTGGTGACTTTATAAAAGTAATAATTTATCCCCCGTTAAAGACACATTGTCCAGTAAGTGTTTCTTGTGCCTGAGTTCTTTATTTTTTCCTAGAGTACTGGTAGCAGTAAAAGGGCATTCATCCAGTGGAAGAAAAAACAGGGCAATTTAACGGTAAAAAAAACATAAAAAAACCCCTGAGTGCAATATATATAACTCCACACAGCTCCAGTGATGAATTTCATAGTTTCCATTATATCAGTACGAGTATGACAGGGCAGAAAATAGTCCTGACTGGGACTGTACCTTGGTGTCGTTAACTGAATAGCGCTGGGTCCCCGCGGCGTGGATGGCGAGCGGCTCGCTCCCCGGTCGTAGTGGTCTGAAGGGATCGCAGAACAAAGGAAAGCTCATCTGCTCTTTCCTAAAATAACTTAGCTTTTCTCCTCACCTGCTTTTCCCCTTAAAGAAAATAAAATAAAAAAAAAAACAAAAAAAAAAAAAACAAAAAAACAAAAAAACAACCACCAAAAAAACCCCACAACATATCAGGATTATTTATTTCTCCTGGCAGTGAGTTTGTCGTTGAATCAGAACAGCCGGAGTCGAAATCATGACAGAGTTTTATCAGTGTTATCAATTTTATAGACTTAAAAAGGGGAATAGGAAGGGGAAATAGAGGAAAGTGCTTCTGGTTTAGAAGGTAATTTCATTTTTGCAACACTGCCTGTTTTAAATAATGAATCCAGCTTAATTATCACAACAAAATGGGAAGATGGCAGCCTAGGACAGGCTTTTACGTTCGGATGGATTTCTGGCTGGTGCAGCTACTTGTCTCGGGCTCTTTTTGGGGAACTGCTGGTGGGTTTTGACAGCTTCATTCAAACCAAAGGGGAGCGTGTGTTGCCTTCCCTCCTCTGCCTCCCTTGGAAAAATCCCAGTCTTTGCTGCCTACCTTCTGGTGGTGCCGTGACTAAAATCCCGGCTTGCTTTGATAAATTTCTCCTTTTTTCCTCACTCATTAGCATTCCCTGAGTATATAACGTGTGGCTCTCTTGCATGAGATTCCTGCTCGTCCTTTCACACTGTCTTCAGGGTGTTATCTGCAGCTTGCCCTTCATCTCCAACACAAACCTGTTAAAAACCAAAACCTTGCAGCACCTTCTGCCAGTAAACCTTCTTGAAGGTGTCTCCAGGTGGGCTTTACTTGCCCAGCCGTGGCCTTTCCCAGCAGGATGAAGGAAAATTGTTTGCCTTTTGCAGGAGCTCTGGTACCTCTGCAGCAGCTGTTCCTCCGTGGATAGCCTCGTCACTGCCACGTTGGCATCCTGAACGGGCAAACTTGGCAAAATAAGCAAGCACGGTGCAGCTACCCAACTGTGCTAGAGCTTGGCAGGGACCAAGAAGGCTACCGTTGAGTAGCCGGGTACGGCCGTGTTTCCAGTGGCCCGTGTAGATCACCATCTGCTTTGGGCTACACTGAGCCTCTCACTTAGGTGGGGTTTGGATGCTCAAGCTTAGGTTTTACGGTTGCCAGATAGCTGATGGGGAGAGGCGGGTGCACGCAGAGGAAAGGTTCGGTGTCTGAGTTGAGAACCTCAGTGACGTGAATACGCCAGCGCGTGTCTGTTTTTAGGACCTAGGGCTGATAACGTAGGGGCAGTGGGGCGAGGAGGGGGACTCTTGCCCCTGGTGAAGCCGACAGTGACTTGGGCACAGCAAAGATGTGCAGCTCCCTTTGCAGGCAGAGGAAGGAGGCAATGCCCTGGGGTGGAGTGTTCCTCCCCTTGGGTTTGAGCCAGCCCCGTGTCATAGAATCATAGAGTCATTATGGTTGGAAGAGACCTCAAAGATCATCAAGTCCAACCGTATACCCGTATGTCTCATCCTCCCGTGCCGGTGGCTGTATCCCAACACAGACCCCTTGAGATGGGAGTGCTCAAAACAAATCCCCATTTTCCCACTTCTTCGGGTGCTGCTGCAAATGGTTCCCGTGTACTTTCTGGCACGTGAGCGACGGGGCATCTCTTCTCAGCCTAGAGAGCAGGATGACTGATAATACTGTTTTTACCATGTGTTTTTCTCACTTTACAAACCAGGACCCCCCTCTGCTCCTCGGAGTGCCATCTCAAATGTTAACGAGACTAGTGTGTTTCTGGAATGGATTCCCCCTGCTGATACTGGTGGAAGGAAAGATGTGTCTTATTATATTGCATGCAAGAAGTGCAACTCACACTCAGGTCTGTGTGAGGCGTGTGGCGGTCATGTCAGGTACCTTCCCCAGCAAACCGGCCTGAAAAACACCTCTGTCATGATGGTGGATCTGCTTGCTCATACAAACTATACCTTTGAAATTGAGGCAGTGAACGGAGTGTCCGACCAGAACCCCGGAGCCCGGCAGTTTGTGTCTGTAAATGTAACCACAAACCAGGCAGGTAAGTGGATCTTCAACCTGGGGAAATGTCCTGGGGTGGGAACCCGAGACCAGTCAGACCCAGTGCAGACCTCCCTTGGAAATGGGTGGAAGTCCCCAGCACGGAGGGCTGGACTGTGGCCTCTTTGAATATGGGGGGGGATGTGGGGGGTGTGGTTGTGTCTCGTAGGTCATAATTACTGCAGTTTTCAGCATGTTTCCTTCCAGCAGGATGTACTTCTAGGATTTGTGACTTTTTCCTTGTACGCTAAGCTACTCGGAGATCCCTCCGCTGCTTTGCATTTTGGTGTATCCACCCACAAAACCAGAAAGAAAACAGTTGCCTCTCCTGTTGGGAAAAGGAAATTTCTAAGAGCTCGTTTCAATTCCAAATGCCAAGGGTTAAAACATCATAACTTTGCAGACAGTTACCCTAAGAAAATAGCTTTGAATGACTATAGGAAATGTAATCCCTCTTTTGCACTGTGATGCTAAAGTGACTGAACTCAGGCTGGTGAGATGTGGTACGTTGTCACTGCTTCTCCAACAAGGTAGGGCCGAGATGTCGTTGCGTACCGTGTCCTCCTTGGGTCTGCACTGTACAGGCAGAAATCATGTAGAGTGGTTTGTTCCTTTGTCCAGGGCTCAGATCTGTCTGCCCAGCGGTTGACAAGAGCTGTCGCCTTGGACGCAGGCGGGGAGTTGCCGTTGTCCCCTGTCATCTGGAGGGGTGATGGGAGGCAAAAAACATGATTACATCTCCTTCCGTGCACATCAGCGCAGCAGGCACATCACACGGCTTCTGTAAGCCCTGGAGACCTTTCTATCCTTCTTCTCTTCTCCCTTATGCTCTGTGTTTTAGGGTCTCTCCCCTTGCCTCCCTGGCTTGTTTCCTGCTATTTAATTCAGGGTGGCACTTGTCCGCTGCGGAGCTCTTCCAGGAGTGTGAACCGGTGACATTGGGACCGTGAAGACTGTGCTGCCAGATCACCGGAGCCCATCCCTTGCCTCCTTCTTCCAGACAAAGCTTAGCCAGGAAACGCGGTGCGGGATGCAGCCTAATAACTCGATGAAGATTGGCAGATCTTCTCTGCAGAGCAGAAAGATGCTGGCTGGAGCAGGGCTGCGTTTCATTCAATATGCGTGGGCTTGGCAGCCAGCATCGCGCTTCATCAGATACCTGTCCTGGTAATTAGACTGAATTGTTGGAGTGTTGGACAAATCGTTGGGATGTATCTCAAGGAGAGGAAAGAAAGGCATGCCGGGGGGTTGCTACTGGTGGATGTGGCAGGACATCTTGTGGAGGAACATCAGTGGATGGCAGCGGGACAGCTGCTGAAGGCGCCTGCGTAACACAGATCAGCGGGTGTCACGGTCCTAATGCGGTTTACTGTTTTCCCGTTGTGAAGGTTGCTGCCAGCATCTCCGTTGTTGGCAAAAGTGTATTTTCCTGTTAGTGGGTTTGCATTAGTGTTTCATTGCTGGCGCTGGAGTTTCTCCGATGCGTGGGGTTAAATCCAGATAAACCCCAGTAAAGGTAGCTGCACGAGAGGAGATGTTAGGTTGCTGATCAGTGCAGACTGAGGAAGTGGTCCTGGTTTGTGAGTTATGGCCCAAACTCCCCATAGTTGCCGCAGGATTTCTCCACATAGCTGCCTTCGTGTGCACCGGGCCAAGAATAACCCCCTTGCTCAGTTACCACCTCCAGCCTTGTGTTGAAAGGTCCATTGTAGGAATCGGTAGACCTGTGACGAACGTGGCTCATGCTAAGGACAAGTGGGTAAGTGTAGCTTCTGGTTCCATCTCCCCGTTTGCTCTGGTGCAGTCGCAATCGAGGGAGATACTGATGGAGCAAGCCATGAGTGTTTAATTCACTGTGTGGTGTTGAAATTACATCTGTATACTCTCGTGTTTGATTCAACGTTCACTCTGTCCGAAGCAAGGAGTGGTGACTCTTTATTTTGTTGTCTCTCTGGCTGGTCCCACCACTTGTTCAGGATGAGAACCAGGCCTGTTTGCTGGAGCTCTAGCATCAAACGTGCTTCCCAGGAACGTGTTCTTTTGGAAGTCCCAGGGATGGTCATCGATTTGTCCATGCCAGAAATAAAAGCGGCCGTAGAGGGGGACTTTGCAAAGCAGGCTAGCTGCCGAGCGTGGAAAGTGGATATCTAGCTGGTTTCTGAAGATGCCTCTGAAAAATGTCCTTTGAGGCAAGTAATGGAGGTGTGCAGGTGGCGAGGTCCATACCTGACCATGCCCAGAGATGCTGAATATCTCCGAAAAAGCCTCACCTTCAGCCCTCCTCTCTCCAGTAAGAGCAGGCAAGGCACACGAGGCTTCAGGGAGTCTCAGCCCACTCATCTTCCCCCTGAAACTACCACCAGGAGATGCAGCTCTGAGGCCTCATCCTTTCCCTCGCACAGCTTTTCTGACGGGATGATTATATTTTCGTGAAAGCTGGTGTAATGTAGTTGGTTCACTAAAGCCAGTGACACAAGGCCAACTGCAGCAGTAGGAGAAATCCTGCTACAGGAACTGCTGGCTGCAAAAAATAAAAAAATTGCATACTGTGGGTTAGGTCTGGCTGCTGGAGTCCTGCTGGCAGTTATTCATTAACCCAGCACTGCAGAGAAGTGCCAGGGTCTGTTTTGTTGGTTTGGCTTGTGTCCGTCCCCAAAAGACCATACTAATTTCAGGACTGCAGAGAAGGCGCGGGCAGCGGGGTGCTGGGCATGCCGCCTCTTCTGTGCATGGGAGCTTTTGGCAGCAGCAACTGCCCCTGGTTTGGGCTCTCCAAGGGACTGCTTCCTGGGGGAAGAAAAAAAAAAAAGGCTTTTTTTCTCCAAAATAATTTGTTCCCCTTCCTCTCTCCTCAATTTAAAATAATGAGAAAAAGAATTGGCACCTGCAATCAGTCTGGCATTTTCAGATTGATGTAATTTTCCTCTGAACTTTTGAAGTTAGATTTGGAAATGTGGGAAGGAAACAGTCATGTTTGGTGCGCAAGAGGAGGCAGGTAAGGTCATCTCAGCTGGGGACCCCAGCGGGCGTCTCCCCCAGTCCCTGGGGACCTGATGGTACTTGGCACGGGACTGGTCCGCATGGGATACGGTGGCCTCAGGCTCCGAATACAGGACCAGTTCCCCTGTCACCCTCCTGCAGTCCCCAAACCTCTTGTTTTTGTGGGATTTGGCCGATGTTTTCTGCTGGAAGACGTCTATTTAGAAACTATGAGCAACGCCACAAGCCAGGGGAGGTGGCAAGTGTGCTGGCCTCCATCGTGACTACCCTAGAGCTGCTGCAGGCAGCCAGAGGACCTTATTCCCTTTGTAGGCACATGGGTTGGCCAAAGCATGGTTTTCCCCTCTGGGATTGCTGCAAAATAGATGCTCGAGGGACTTCCCAGCACAGATGGCAGGGAGCAATCTGTAATGCGCTCTTACAGCGCGTTAAAAAGTGTGCCTGGTGCACGTGGGCTGGAGCTCAGTGAATAATTCATAAGTGGCGATGATAGGATTGAGTTAGCCATCCTTTTCTTGTTCATGGTTTTGCTCAAGTTTTCATATTTTTGAAACTGCCACCAATTTAGACGATTTCCAGAGAACAGTCTGCGTGGGGTTCAAATATTGAAGTTTGCTTTTCAAGTGACAACTACGTGACCGTTTCTTTTTTTTTTCCCTTCTGTGATTTCGCCAAGCTTGGTGATTAAGTAACGCTGTCACTCCAGACAGAGATGTGCATCTCCCTTGAGGTCTTTTGTCTTATCTGCCCTGTATACAGAAAGCACCTACCGTGACATCTTGGTCAGAGACGTGCATCTCGTAATGGGTCCCTAGGGAGCAAGCAGTTGTGATTCACGGTTGCCTGCATGCCTGTCGTATCATCGTAGGAGCACACTGGGAAGATGCAATGTTTAAAACCTGTCTAGGCTTAAAACCTTGCCAAGACTATTCACTTTAAGCCAGTCTAAACAACCGAGCAATTTTCTTTGCTTTTCGTTTCCAGCATCCCTCATGCTGGGCATGGCTTTAGGCAGGGAGCTGGCCTGGAGGTGGGGGGTCCGAGAGTGGGGCGGTTCTCCTGCTGGCATCCCAAATGCCACCGACTCCTTTACACTTAAAGACCTTCTCTGCGCGTGTTTTCAGATAAACCCCCTGCCTGTTTTCTGTTTGAAAAATCGGAAGCCAGCGTTCCATCCCCTTCTGTGACCTGTATGATATTTTCAAGCCTTTTGGGGGGGCAGAAGGGGAAGAAAGCTCCGGCCGTACTTGCTAACGGAGAACGCCTCAAGGAGTCTGTGTGCCCAAGGCCAAACCAGAGGTACAAATTGCATCCTTTGCTTATTTAAGCAAAGGTGTTGGAGGACAGGACCTGGCAACCTGTACTGCTGCCAGGGAGACATGGCTACCTTCTTGCTTGACAAACAAAACCCAAACCACTGGATGCTTGGAGCAGCTGGAAAGCTCTCGGAGCAGGCAGCTGTGCTGAGAGCCGTGATCCTGGCTCCGATTTTGCAGGCTGGGGTGCTGCAGTGCGGGGGGGCAAAGGAGAAGGTGTTTTCCTTAACACTGGGGATGTACCGCTCTTTGAAAAGCAGGCAAGGACAATTTGGAAAGGGAAACCTGTAACGTAGAGCTGCTTGTGTCAGCAGCTGCGTGCTCTTGAAACCGATGGACTGCAGCCGTGGGAAGAAGACATCCGAAGATGAGGCGAGGTGATGGTTGTGCTGGGAGGCATGTTTTCAGAGATTGCCTTTGGGAATGGCCAGGTTCACGTCCTGTAAGGTTCAGAGTCTGATTCTTGCAACTTTCAAGTCTCCGAAGCTTGTTTGGTTTGGCTTGGGGAGGGAGGGCAGCTTGCTTATTTTCTTTAGGAGTAACAAAAACTTTCCAAGAGGATGCTCTAGTAGATGCGGCACGTTGTATGCATCTCGCATGAGAAGCAAGGCTGGTTTTGCAGCTCTACTTTTCAACCAGAACTGCTCACCTAGGACCTGCGAAAGCTTAAGGGGACGCTTATTTTTGGAAAACTCCCTTTCCTCAGCCAGGGTGGTGAGCAGGGCTTACCTGTAAATGTCCATTGCAACAGAACTTGATCCACGGAGCTCCGTCGTCTTCTCAGCGATGGTCAGTAGTGGGTACCATGGAAAGAGGATGAGCAGGAGGCAGACAAGTACCGGTGCTTCCTTACAGCGCTCTCCAGCCTCTGGGGTCAACCTCTTTGTGCTTTATAGCCCTTAATGGATTTTTCTCCCATGAATTTGTCTAATCGTTTTATGAACTCTGAGGAAAATTTTAGCAGCTGCAGGCAATCCTGTATGAATTCGGTATGTCTGATAGTTTAAGCTGTGCTTTAGATTCGCGTTGGTCGGAGAGGAGCTATTAGTGGCATAAATAGAGGGTTTAAGGCTCACAATTGCCCATCTATTTGGAAAGCGCTGTCATTTAGCGATGCTGCACTAGCTTCCAGTGCGTTAACACAGGTATTGCAGCATTTAACCTGGAGTGATAGACTCTTAAAAGCAAAGTGTGATCTTCCATACCAGGATGGGTGAATACAGGGGTATTTTAATAAGCAGAGGTAAACTAGTACTGCCTCGAAAACCATGGTCTCCATTTAAGCCTGGGTGCACCTTGCACCGTAGTGTATGGGAGCACGACTGCGCCTTGCGGCGGGATCCTTCGGCCGGCTGTGAGCATCCTTCGTGTCCAGGGAGATGCGAAAGTGAGTATCGACTTGCCAGCGAGGGTTCGGGCAGGGAGAGAGAATAATTTCATTTGTGAAATCCTATGCATATGCTAGTAATCGGCTTCAAGAAGTATTTTGCTTTATTTTTGAAGTGTGGTCACATGTAATCAGAGAATGCAATCATGGGTCGTTAAGAAAAAACCCAAAATGCTGGTGGTGTTGCACAAAAGGTTTGTTGTTTGAATTTTTTTGTGTGATGGCTGCTTTTATTCTGAATGCAAAGTCTTCATCCACCGTCCTATTCCAGAGTCGTGAGTTCACCCCAGCCCAGATGGCTGGGTGTCTGCTACCAAATGAATTATGGATCAGCTGAATATTTTACAGTTTTATTTATAACTCCCCAGTTGGTAATTGCTACTATTTCATAGTTTGTTATAAGTCTTTGTGTTATACTTGGAGTATTAGAAATACATGCTTGAATATTGAAAGAACTCTTTGGAATATGAAAAAAAAAAATGCCCCAAATTACAGTACGACTTTTAGTTAGAGGTCATTTTTATTCTTGAAGTATGTGAGACAACCCTGTTGTCGATATATGAATACATTAAAAGAGGAAATAAAAAGCATTTTCCTGCATCTATGAACAGATCTTTCGATTTTGACATGAAATTAAAACATCGTATTTAGAGATGAAAATAAAAATGCTAAGAAACAGTCGTCCCCATCCATGCTCCTCCTAAAAAAGGGCAAGAGAAAAGCGCTGAAGTTCTCGTGATGAGATGCAGCCGATGACATCTATTGCGTGTTGTGCAGTAGGGTGCAGGTTTTACCATCTCCCGGTGGCAGCGAGACAAATATCTTTATGGTAAAGCAATTAGTCTCCTTCAAAGCGTGCTACCTGGGAGGCAGTCGCCTGAACTACGAAAAGCAAACGCCTGGTTACACCTGGGGAAAATTTATCCCCGAAAATTTATCCCCATGCGGCTGGGTACAAGGGAGCAAGAGCTGCCCCAAATCCCTGGCTTGAGGTGCCGTCGCCGGCAGGACTGATCCCGATTGCTCCGTAACATCCCGGGTCACCGCCAGCCACGTAGCCTCAGGCTTTGGGGGTAAAGTAGCAGAGATTGGGCAACCCGAGTCTGCATTTTTAGAAGTGTGTGAGGAGCAAATGTTGCTGTTTTCCAAAAAGCATAGAGCAGGCTGTGCCGCAATCAGGTGTGGTAAGAGCTTCACAAGGTCAAAGCTGTAAGAAACTTATATTTCTGCACGACACCGCTGACGTTACATTGCGAGAGTGATGGAGGTGGTTTAAAATTTTATTTCCCATTTTGCTGGCATATTTTTAAAGGATTGCCAAGTAATCTTATATTAATCTAATTCTAATCACCTTAAAACACGGTCTTCGGGGGCAAGGAGTTCTCTTTGTATTGTGCTGAGCACAGTACTTGGCAGAGAGCAAAGGTAAAGCCTCTAAAATGGTTTCACTGCCCAGATGACATCAATGTATAGATTTCCCCCCCTCCCCCCCCCCATGAATACAACTTCTGAATGTTCCTGCTAATAAAATCCGATTCAGCTCTTTAGTCTCAGTCTACAATCTGACAATTCCTTTGTCTGGCGTGTTATTTCTCTGATCTTAGCATTAAAAGTAGTTTTACATTTTTGAACGCTCTGCATAGATGATACTTCTGAAAGCGCTCTTAAGACACCAGGACTCAAAAATAGCCAAAAAAGAATGTAAAAATAATTCCAGTGCTGTTAGAGAGATAGCAGGGGGCTCGCAGGCCTTTAATAAATGTCCCACTTGCTCTCTGGCCGCGGCTTCTTTACCGTTCGAAGTAAGTTCTTTGTGGTAATCTCCCTCAAAAGTTAAATGTAGCGGTGGAGGAGCCAGAGTAGTTTGAAAGCTTTGCCTTTCAGTACCTGTGCATTGGGCGAGCTGTGCTATAGAAACACCGTTGAGGGGATAGCGACGTCGGGGCATTTCTCTTTCCCCGTGCAACTGCCGTGCGGATAATGAGAATTTGAACGAGCGCGAAGGCGTAAGCCCGCACGTGGCAGCGCGCCTGCGTTTGTGCACCTACGAACGTGCAGGGGAGATGCCGGGCAGAAGACGGAGGTTCCCCACCCTTGTTCTACGTGGGTGTCTGTGACACCTTTGTAAAGCTCACACGGGTCAGGCGCCGTTCGCTCCTGCTGCCCTGGTACCAAATCGCACGCTAGCTGGGCCCACGTTCGAAGAGGGTGGCTCTCCGTGCTCCAAGGCCACCCGACCGGTTTCTGGCCCTATTTTCCTCCTGCCTCCTTTCTTTTTGTCTTGAGCCCAACCTCTCCTTAACATACCGTTTGTAATTTATCTATTGATTTGTTCCTTTGCCCAGATCTTTTTCCCCATGGTTGCTGATTGACCTGATGTCTGCACCAACGGAGCAGGCTGGCTTCTGCATCTCGAGAAGGATTTTGCTGTACCCAAACTGAGCTCCAGCTCGCAATGTGCATGAATTACCAGTTCCCCATTAGTATTTTACAGGATCAGGCTGAAATACTTTTCTCCCTGGATTGCTTGTTATTGGAGAGGCGCGTTTCAGCGAGGCTTGGAAGGTTTTTCCACATCACCTGCTGTGGTTGCTATTACGGTGCACTTCAACAGCAAAGCCCTGGCTGGTTCCTCGAAAGACATCCGAAATGCTGCTTCTGGCACTTGTATTTCTTGCAAAGGGTTAATACAATAGCAGTAATAGGGCTGGGTAGTGCTTTATCCCAGCGTACTGCCCCTCTTCTTGCTTGGGGTTACTGGGGGGGGACCGGAGAGCTCTACCTGGAGAGCCAAGAGCAGTGCCGAGGTGACAGCCAGCCCAGCAATAAACTGTTTTCCTTCTACAGCAGCTGGGCCAAAGTTCAGCTACATGCAAATACTACAAAAAGCCAAAGAATTGGAAGGCTGTAATTAAAACTCACTCCAGATGTGCTCGTTTGCCGGCGTGGTGGAACGGTTTCTGCATCTCCCGGTCCTGGAGGAGCAGTCCTGATCAAAGCGAGTAACTAATGGGATTTCCAGCTAGATCAGTACAACAGAAATCACCAGAAGGAAAGCATTATTATTTGTTTTCCTACTTCTTCAGGCTTGATAATTTCTAAGAATACAGGGTCTGATCAAAAGGCCCTGTACGAATCGATGCAGGACACGCACTGGCTGTGGCGGTGCTGGGTGAGGGTTTTTCTGCTGCAATGCAGGGAGCCGGGGCGATGCCTTGCTCTCTGCTGAGCGGTGCTGAGCACGCCGGCCTGATCCTGTAAGCGCTTTGGCTTGGGCAAGCCTTGGAGAGAACGCTGCTCCGTGGAAATTGATGGGAAAATTTGCAAAGTCTGTTGTGCATTTGGTTTTGGCCAAGGGGTGGTGGGGAAGTCAAGTGCTAGGAGGGGTCTTTTTCTCCCAACCCCTTAGCTCTGCAGGGCTTTTGGCAGAGAGAGATGAAGATACCTCAAAAGCAAATTTGCAGAATGAAGTGGAAAACGCCAGTGGAGGGCACCGGCACCCGCTTGCTGCCTTCCCGGGAACACACATTGCGATTGCCCACCGTGCTTTTGCATCCCGCTGTGCAAACCTTGTGCGTCTGTGCCCCTAAATGAGATGAAAGGAAGCAATGTTCAATCAGGTAAAAGCAGAAAACTGGACTTGCCCTCCCACCTTTGATTTGCAAGCGTTTACGGGACCCTGCGTGTAATTCCTTCGTAGCTTCTTCCCAACTTTCTGCAATCCGCTTCAATCCAAGGAGAGAGAGCAGTGCTCAGTCAAGATTAGTAATTGCGCTATCTCCCGAGTTGTCTTTCTCACAGTTCGGCATTAGTGTGGCTTATTACAGGGTCCTGATCTGTACCGCGCCGTTATCCCGTCATCTCCAGGGCTCTGCCTTCCCCACGATGGACTCCTGCCTTGGATCGTTAAACCATGCAGCTCCGTGGTTCTGCTTTGTTCTCCTGAGGGTTGGCACCAAGAGCGTGAAATCGCTCGCTGACCTTGCCGGAGGCTTACGACATGAGCCTGGCCATGCAAGGACAGTTTCCACTGAGAGGTGCTCTCACCCAGTTCAGTAAACTGGAAGACTATCGCTGCAGAAATGACCGGGTTATTTAATTTATTGTACATCTCTCTGGACCAGGTGCGACTCGGTCCCTACAAGGAGGTGGAAAGGAGCTGGAGGATGACTGGGCAAGGATGCACATGAGGGCACAGACCCATCTCCGCCTCTTCCGAAATTGCAGACAGCAACTAGCAACGCTGGGCGTGCGTGAAGGACAAAACGCCCTGTGCTTTCTGCAGAGGTGATGCACCAAACCCTCTGCTACGCCTTGGCTGAGGCTTCGCGGGGGACTTGTGCCAGAGTCGGATAGCCTTGCAGGGCTTCGAGCGCTATTTGCAATCCTTGCAGAACATCTCTATAAACCAAAACAAATCGCTAGAAAGTGGTCAGGCAGCTGATAAGTATTACTTGTGCTCAAATAACAATTGTGTGTCCGTCGTGGCCTCACACTGTTCCTTTAGCTTCTGGTATTAGTCAGCGAATGATGACTGCTATTTTAAATCCAGCTTGTACGGTGTCCGGTCCTTCATTTAGGACAAAATACAGAAGGAAAATGCATGGTCATTATGCAAGTGAATGCGGTAGATAAATGCAAGTTGGCTCAGCTTTCTTTTATCCAACCCTGATGGATACAGCATCATTGGAAGGGATGCCTAACGTCCGTAAATTGCTATTTCAGTGCCTGCAACTTCTGCACTGCCTTTCATCAGGGAGGTTTTTCAGGCATCTGGTTTCTTGATGGGGAAACTGAGGCACGGCGGTGCAGTGTGACCGGCGAGAGGGCACACACCAGGGCTGGGGCTCTTCTTGCTGCCCCTGCTGAGCCCTCCCCGTAGGGCTGGAGCCCTGAGCTGCCTTTGAGATGTTTCCTAACCTGTTGGCCAAACTGGCTTTAAGAGCAGATAAGAGAGACTGGCCAGAGTCCACTGGAGATGGGCTTGACGGGTGGGTTGTAGGGGTTTGGGGGTTTTTTTTGTTTTTTTTTTTCATTATTTTTTCTGAATTTCAATTTCACTGCAACGTGAAAAATAGCAACATCAGTCAACAGTATATTTATCTAAAGCATTTAGGGAACTAAAGTATGCTAACTAGCTTGGGGAAAAGTGTGGCGTGGGGTCTGTTTGCTCCCGAATTTTCATGGCAGTAGTGACAGTTCCCATCTTCCCTCTTTTACACCATCAGTCGGGAAAGACGATCTTGGATCCAAGTCCAGCTGAGCGCAAGGCGTTGCCCGCAGTACCTTTGATTGGTGAGCCATGCTTTCCGTTAATAACGTGGCAGTGTCCATTCCGAGCGGTTGCAAATTCCAGTGCCCAGGCGATTAAATGTAACTAAAATCCCGATCCTTTTGACTTTCTATCCAGCAGGAGAGCAATTGCTGTCTCTTCAGTAAATACACTGGGTTTTATTTGGCCTTTGGCGGTATTTAGAGTGGCTTGGCAACTATTCACTGATGAGGGTCCAAAAAAAGCACTTAACAAAATCAAATGATAGTGGTAATGAAGTGCTAAAGACGCTGACACTTTGTTTATCCTCTGGAGAGCTTAGCAAAGATTTCAGCAGCTCCTCCCGGCTTCTCTTGCCTCTTTTAACTTTTGAACCTGGATCATAAGACAACATCTGCCAGGGGCTGGTGATGGAGCTGCCTCCCAACCCGGGTATCCTGTCACAGGGCTGCAGCAGGGTGTCCTTCCCTGGGATGCTGTGCTCCGGGGTCATGCAGCCCTCTGCTCCCCGGTCCCCATGGCCGAGCCCCAGGCAGGTGCCCGAGGGTCGTTTGATGGGAGAATATCCAAATATCTGAAGTACGGGGCTTGTCGGGTCTCCTGCCTCCGTGTTTCTGGCTCCAGTGACTTTGCCTCATAGAAGTCATGTTTTTCTGGGGATGGGGGCACACACGTGGCTTCTAAACCACCGGACCCTGGAAGGTTTGTGTCCTTTGCCGTAGCAGGAGAGATTCGGTGCCGCATCCGGAGCAGTGCTCCGGCACACCCAGCACCTTCTCCCTTTGCCAGGTGACTGCTTGAAAACTTTATAGAGATGCCTGGAGTCAGATGGTTTTATGACTGCCGTTTGGCTGCATCCGGGAGTGTTTTCCTCTCCAAGGGAAGCAGCAGCTATTTTTCACAGACCAAATGAAGCCATCTCTTGGGTTAACTGGGCTCCCTTCGGTCCCTGGCCAGCCCTACACAACCTTTAGGGCCCAAAGGAATCTTTGAAGTATCATTGAATTTCATCATTAACGTCTCAATCATTTACCTAGCGTGGAAGAGGATATTTTTTTTCACTCGCAGGCATGAATAAACTCTCTAGATTGCAGGAAATAATCCCTCTTAAAGGAGAGCTAAAAGCGTTGTCTTTTAATATAAGATGGGAGGAGGCAAGAAAAAGGAGAAACCTGGTGCTGAGCTGTGCCTTGGACTGCTCCAGCTCTTCTCGAAAGCCCTGGATTTTGTTCAGTGATTAGAAACAGAATAAATCAGATGAAAGGAAAGGAGCCGATGACAGGGTGATACATGTGTTGGAGAAGGGGAGGGAGTGGCGAAGGAAAAGCACATAATGTGGGTGACTTTAATTATGTGAAAGGTGGAAAGATTGACTTCCCCATCCTGAGCGGGGTGTGTGAGAAGATACATTAGTCTATATTCTATCAGGGGTTGATGAGGTCTTCTCGAAGATGTTAGTAGTTACTTGGAAGAAAAAAGGTGCACTGGCTGGCAGTATTTATGAGAGCTTTAATTACATTTCACAGACTGAGTTCCAATTAGAAAGGAAGGGGGGAAAAAGGGAAGAAAAGACGTACAGCATGTGTTAAGAGCACGGTGATAAATCTGCGACTAAGGATAATGGTAAACAAGGTAGCTGTACATCATGGCATCGTTTGCATGCTTATATTTTTAGGTGTTTATTCCAGCTTCCCTTCCCCTCCCTATCACAAGCAAAAAGCTCAAAAAGGGGTCAGAGCCAGGCCTCCGTTACTCATCGTCCAAGATGGAAGGCGAAGATCATTTGCAATCGCTGCGGTACAAGGCTATTACTTTTTTTTGCCAAATCGTTAACTGTGTCATAAAACAGCACTCCAGAAAAGGCAGCCAGAGACAGATCGCAACATTTGTCTCTGTGCTTGCGTGAACGCTGGAAAAATATTGCTGTCGTTAGCGCATCCTTTCACGTTGTGTGTAATGGTGCAGGTTCCCACACTTAGAATCGTAAAACGGTTTGAATTGGGTTCACGTTATCCTTGTTGTAGTCTCATCTAACCAGCGTCTTGCCCAGATGACCGTGGTGTCTGTTTATTTTAACGTCGGGAGGTAACGCTGAAAGGGGAGATGTATAAATTGCTCGGCACTGGCTTAATTCTCTTCCCACTGTAGTCAACCAGGGATTTTGCCATTTACTTCACCGCAAGGACGGTCCCTCCGTGTCTGAGTGGCTTTGGCATAACTCTGTCCTTACATCCCCCTCACGTGCCTCGGAAAGAAGCTTTTCTCTACTCTTTACTTGCGGTGTAATTTGTTTGCCGATATCTCCGTGGGCGGCGCAGGTAAGAGATGTGTTTTGGCTAATGACACCAGCGTTAGGCACGGGGAATACCTTGCGTCTTGCGGTATTGTTAATTAAAGTAAAGGTAAGTCTGCAAACAGTTCACGACAAACGCTGAAATTCTGGCTGGAGAATAGCAGGAATTAGCTAGCAAGATTGCTTTCATTTCAGATAATGTTATTCCTCCCACTGATTAATAAAAGGGCTAACAACGTTTTTTAATAGTGGTGAAATGGCTGCACTGAAGCTCTGGCAATACTTCAGCAAATGGGAATTTTTGCTTTTCTATAATTCCACGATCACACTTGGAAAGGTAAAATGGATCAAAAGAGAAAACTCCCTTTTCTTTGGGGATGTCGAACCCCAAATCCTTGTTTATTTGAAAGTAGCTGTGTCAGGAGTAAGGTATGATGGAGCATAATTGCAAAATTCTTATTTGGTAATTAGTATCTTGCAGCCATCTTAATGCTATTAAGAAGCAGGCATAATTGCACGTAGGATGCTTATATTTATCATGGGACCTGGCACTTCAGACCATTAGGAAGTATCTGTAGCTTTGCTGTATGCTGCACGTAGATTAATCTAGTTTAGGAGACTTAAGAGCCTGTCAGAGAGACGTTCCCATCATCCGAGTGGTTGTACCGTCAAGTGCTAGGAGAGCACTTGGAGAGGCACCAGATGTTTCCCACAGCCCTGCTACGATAACGCTGTGGGTCCCTGATATTTTTGCATTTCCAGAGATTTCCCTGTGGCTGGCTGCAGTATTTGCCACTGCCTGTTCTATATAGACACGTAAAAGAACAAAAAAATCTGGTGAGGGCCAGGAGGGAGTAGGGTTCATCTCTGTTGCGCAGGGTATTTTGGCGTGCTGGCATCGGAGGAGAGAATCCTGGATTCCTGGGAGTTGCTGGGAAGAGGCTTTCCTATGAAATAACCCCAGCCACACATCACAGGCACGTGGCTCTGCAGCCTTCAAGGAAAAAATTGTGGTTGGAGATTAAGCCTGTTCTCTTGTCAGGCCATCAAAGAAAGTATCGGTTATTTCCGCAGCTTATTGCGGAAATAAGCCAGACTGGAAGTTGTGGTGAGGAATAAGGATCAACTTGCCAAGGGAAGAGGATTTTCAATAAAAGATCATCATTAGCAGCTCAGCGCTTAGGGCTTTTTAATTAAACGTGTTTGGGAAGGGATGGACATGGAGGATCTCGGGAGAGATTGTTTCGGCCGCAGGCCTGAAGCTACCACCAAAGATGAGGTGGTACGCGCTTCAGCAGAACGTCTTCACCGTGAACCTCGTGGTGCTTTGCAAGGGACGTGACCACGTCCGTCCCGCTCATTTCACGAGCTGCAAGAGAGAGTGAAGTGACTTTTCCTGAGGTCACCCAACAGTTCAGGCGCGGGGACGGGAAGAGACCAAAAGTCACCAGGGCCTGGTGGCACCGCGCTTCGCTGAGGTTGAGGTTGAGCCATAAAGTTAATGGTTTTGTTTTGTGTCCTCCCCTTCTCCCCCATGTTTGTTGATGACTTTTTAGTGCTCTGCGCAGGAATACAGGGTTGGGGATTGAATCTTGGTGTACATCTGGGTCCTTCCTGAGGAGGACTGCTGAACAGTACAGGACCATAGATAGGATCTCCTCTAAAATGGAAGAGTACATTTTTTCTTTGTTAAATCTCAGCTGACCGTAGGTTCAAGGGGTCTTCTGTTTCCTTCATTGCGTTGGCTAATTCAGTAGCTGGAGGGGTATATTGTGTTTCCCCTTCCCTTAGTGGATCAAGTTCGTGTCTTAGTTGTGTGGAGGCTACTTCTGATGAGGTCGATGAGTGGTCGCTCCTGCAGACGAATGCAGGATATGGCCTGATGTCTCGGGTAGATTTGATCTTCTCACTTTTTCCTCTGGATGTCTTCGCAGTTGCTGCTTGTGTTTCTGATTGAGCTCTAAACATAAATTTTTCCCCAGGGTGTTGAGAAAGCAAGATTGTCTGATGCATGAAAGTATAATCGTTTTGATTTTCATTCTTTTAACAATGCAGCATCTTGCAAAACTGCTTTTTTTTCCCCTGCAATTTTCTGAAAATCCCTTTGCCCAGGTCATTTAGTATCTAGTCCTAGTATATGATTTGACATACCTTACTGAGGAAAAGATGAAGCAGAGAGCATCAGATTTATTATTGGGTCAGTAACTGAGATATTTTTTACGTTCCCAGACCTTTATCATAGTGACCATCCTGGGTCTTGTCAGTAAAGAGATGATCTCGAGAATTAGATCACTGAGATTATAATACACTGCCGTGATAGACAAGATTCATGGTCGAGAGAGGATACGGCATTTAATGGCCCTTTTAAATGTCAAATCCAGGCTTTAAAGGCCATAGTCTCAGAACAAACAAACGAGAACGCAGCTAGCTCCAACAGCTTTAAAATGAGCAGCCACCCCAGTGATGCCAATGGGAGCTTGTGGTCTGTATTTATGCAGCAGATACAGGACTTAAGGGGCCACTGGAAGCCATGCAAGGATGGTTCCTTCTTGAGATGCAAGGTAAGGTGTGCCTACGCGGTCAGCATGCCTTTTGTTTAGCAGGAGAAAGGAGGAAGTAATACGAAGTCCTTACCAGGGCGATGCCCAAGAAGTTAGACAGGCATTAATGGCTCGAGTCGGTTGGAGTACAATAACGCAAGTGATTGTGTAGCGCATCAAGTCATATATGTCTCTGCAAGGAGTTGCTTGGCAGCTGTATGATGGGATGGGATTTTTTTTTTTCTTTTTTCTTAGCTATGTAACATGTTGAATGGATGATAACGCTGAGAAAAATGTATTTCCACTTTTCTCAGATGCATTCCTCGCTGGTAGAAAAAGGCTCACGGGAGGGTAATCCACGGAGCTGAAATCTGTACGCTGTAGTGCTGTGAGGCGTAAAAGTGCGTGTGGACAGTTTGCACTGATCTGATGCGATCGTTTGGTGTCTGCAGGCTTTTTAAAATCAGGCTGGTTTTATAGTTTTTATACGTAAATGTTGCCAAATTGCTTGGAAATTCACTGACAGTCTTCAAGGGACATTCAGCTTTAAAAAGCACCCTTGAAGCCTACACCCTTACTTAAGGCTTTTCTTAATTTTTATTCTGGATGACGCATGGCAGTGTGCTTGTGTGTATAGCTGTATTTAAAAGTGTCCTTTTCTGGTTTGTTTTTCAGGTTCTCAGCAAGTAACTGTTGTATTGACTTTTTTTTTTTGATACTTTTTGTCTTCAGTACTAATTTCTAGAACAAAGTTAGCTTATCTTAAAATGTTCTTATTTAGGTTTTTTAACCAAGTTTATCCCCTTTTTCAAATTATGCCCTTCCTTTACCCAAGCGGACATCACTGTTAGATATAAATGTGGTTTTGTATTTAAGGACACAGGGTGAGATGGGCAGTGCTCCAGCAAGTCCCTGCATGGCGAAGTTTGGTAATCTGCCCCCAGGGGTGAATCATTATTGATTTAAAGGAAGATGAAAACTCAGCGGTGTTTTGTGGGAGGGCTAAATTATCTCCTCTGGCATTAAAATCTAGGGATATTGATTTAAAATTGATTATCTTGGTTTACCTGCAGCCTATAAATTTGCGAATTCAAGTTAAATGAGCATAAAACACATTCTGGATGACTCCAGTGTATTTGTGTAGAGTTTTAACCAAACCGTTTTAAATATTACTCTTTTTGTTAAGCCTGCTTAACTACGTGCGGCTCTCTTGGAGTACTTCTCATTTTTTGGGGGGTGGTCTGGCAACGTTTGAATATTTCACTGTAATTCAATCTTGATGCAAACCCAACTCTTTCTTATTCTTGCATTCACTGCGGTGACCTTGGTAATGCGAATGCTTCACCTTTGCTCCTCCTTGGAAGGTGGACCTGTAAAAATGGGATCAGTTACGTGCATTGCTAGGATCCCGTTTTCAATACTGCTGTATTAAAAACGGTTAGAGCTAGTTAATGGGCTTTCCCTCTGTATAGAGGGGGGGATAAAAAAAGGAGATTAGAAGCGGAATTGTTTGAGAGGAGGTAATCTCTGGTTTGTTTCTGCCATAGATTAGGGATGATCAATTATCATGTCAGAAGGCGGAGAAGCCAATACACCCCAGAATCTACACGTAGTTACTTAATCAGCCTGCCCGATGCATCGCATTCATCATTCACATTTTTAATGCCACTTACTGTTATCATTGCACATTTATGCAGGGTACATTTAAGGAGAGAAAAGTCATCCTGATAGGCAACGTCCCGGGGAATAGAATAGTAGAGAAACCCGTAGGGTTCAATTTCTGGCTCTTCAGCCTAAGTAGCTTGAGCCCTGGCCCTGTGCAGCCAAACTGTTGTACACGTCTGATCTTGAGACGACAGCCCTGTAGATGACTCACGTTGTTGTTTGAAAGAGAACCATAATGAACTCCCACTGGTACTGGGTGGGTAGCCCTCAGTGGTGCTGTAAACTGCTTTTTTCCCGAGAGCAAGTGGGAGTTAACATCATCACGGACCTGTGAAGGACGCAGGCAAATGCCTACGAGCAGCTGGTATTTGTGCAGTAAGCTCTAGTAGCCACCCCAGCCTGTCACCTGCCTTGTTTGGTCTACTTTCAGCCATCTTCAAGGTGCAATTTCAGCCAGCCACTGGATGAAGGTTGGTCAAGGAGGAGTCATAAACATGCTGGGTAATAGCAAGCAGGGTGGTTAGGCATTGGAATGGGCTGCCCAGGGAGGCGGTGGAGTCCCTGTCCCTGGAGGTGTTTAAGAAAAGACTGGAGGTGGCACTTAGTGCCATGGTCTAGTTGACATGGGGGTGTTAGGGCAAAGGTTGGACTCGATGATCCCAGAGGTCTCTTCCAACCAAATCGATTCTGTGATTCTATATTGCATGTATGGAGACATGCATATGCGTATTTTACTTCCTCACTAAACTTTTTGGTGGTCTAGGCCACGCACTGAATAAAGATGAAGGTGAGAGAGTTGGACGGAGTAGGGCACTTGCTTAGATCTCTCAAAGATATCCATCTTCTGGTCCAAGTTGGAGAAGAGAGCCAGGAAGCTCTTCTGAAGGAGGAAACCCCAGTGACTGATCATGTTGAAATCCCGTTTTTTCTTCTAACAGTTACAAAGCTGAGAGGAGGTGAGTGATCACTGTAAGGAGAACTTGCCAAAACCAGATCTGTAGCCCTATTATGGTGGTCGTGAACCAAAAGAGGAATCTGGATGCAGTGAAACTTGTCTTGTCTCCATCTTTCTGTAATGAGCTCTTGGGAATGCTGGATGAGACGATGTCACCAAAGCCTCAAGATACTTTTGAGAGTGCAGCTTCACAAACGCTTACTCCGAAGCAATAAGTTATATGCTTCCTATAAGCCTCTTCCTAGCCATATCTAGGAATAGCGAAGCCACGGGTTTTGTTTTGCAGCCAGGAGGTGGATGGATCTAAAATGCGGATTTGTGGCGCATTTTTTTCCCCAGTGCTTCAGAGAGCAGCACTATTGGAAATGCAAGCCAAAAAGGCAGAAAATTCCCACTCTGCTATCCTGCGTGCATGTGTCTCGCCTAATTTTTCATCAGTCATACCCACAAAGCAGTGAAAAATACTGTCGGGGGGGGACCGGCCACCAACCAGTGTAGATCGCGTTAAGCAGCGTGTTGCAGACAGAAACCTGTTTGACCACAGTGCTGATGCTGAGGGGAAGCTAAAGACATGTCCGTTTGTGCATTGCACATGCAGCTACAATTTAAAACATCTGAAATCTCTGTTAGGACCCTTTAGCTTTTGGATGGCAATCCCACCCTCGGATGCTCGGGCCCTTTCCCTGTTCCCGTAGTGTTGCCCCAACCTCCAGAGCCCGTGGTGACCCAGCTGAGTAGCCTAGGACATACCCTGACAGCAGTAGAGAAGAAAAATTGGGCTAGAGATTCCCTGTACAGACTGTAAATTGGGTTTTCATGTCAGAAGTGTTCTGGAGTATTCTTGAGTTTGTCTCTAAATCTTTTTCAACCCCTTCAGAAACCGACTGGACTGGAAAAGCCCATTGTATTTTGTCAGAAGAGAGTCTGTATTTGTTTCCTGCAGGAAGGCGATGCCTCCGCGGGATGGGAGAGTCTAGAGCCACGCTTTCGTATGCAGCTGCATTTATCCCATTCAAAACACCGATGTTCATCCCAGGCTTTGTGTTGCTCGATCATGATTTCTGCAATTTCGCCTCAGCAAAGCAATTTTACACAGCGCTTGTCTTCAGGCACACAACTAGCGCTTCTGCTTGGAAACACAAGTCGGAGAGAGTTATTAAGTTATGAGAAGTTATTTATCACAAATTTCCCCATAATTTTCTTCTTTGTCACTCACATAGGGTTTTTGTTCCGTGTTTGAGCTCAGCGTGGTCTTGCCAAGTTGCTTGTGATTTAAATAGAAGAAGCCAGCTGCCAGGAGTAATGCTTGCAGGTATTCCTTCTTTTCTTTATTTGCCTTACAGCAGTGCCTGCAGGCCAAAGCAAAGATTGTGCTGGCAGCATCTGAATAGTTAGTTCCTGCCCCTCAAGTCAAAATAGATAAAGGAATTATCATTATCTTCATTGCACAGATAACAGCAGGGAAAGATGAAGTGACTTGCCCATGGTCATGCTACAAGTCTTTGGCAGAGCTGGAAAGCAAAGTAGTATATCCTCTGCTCTGATGCTTTTATCCCGGTGCCATCCTTTTGTGCGACTAGCTGCCTTCACCAATTTAGATTTTTCCTTAACGTCTCCTGGCACAAACGTGCAGGTCGGTAAATGGCACGAAATGTATGTCTCCCAGATCTCTGCCTTTCAAGGTTCCTTTTTATTTTTATCACTCACCTTATGATGCCCGGCTGCCTTCGTAGAGCCATGTGTCTGGAAGGATCTCAGGATGTGCTGATCTAACCTGCTTTAAAACCTCCAGACACAGATGCCACAGGTTCACCGAGTGATTTTTCTTGGTGCTTCATTATTTTTGTCCTTAGAAGGCTGTTCCTAAATTTAATTCTGTACTTGTCTTGCTCCAGAGACAGCAGCCTTTAACTTATTTGGAGGCTCATGTTCTCCTTCAGTCTCTTTTTTGCCGGGACCGAACAGCTCTGCTTCTCTCAGTCTCTCTTTGTAGCTTTCTCAGCTTGTACTCGTTCTCCAATTCCCTCTTGGATTCCCTCAAAATGCACTGTGTTTTTCCCAACGTTCGAAATGCAGCCCAGTACGGAGCTGCTAGCTCCCTTGAGCACTTTCCCCTTCTCCCCAGGGACCCAATAAATCACTGCTCCGCCTCCTGGGAAGCCTCGGGTTGAAGCTGCGGCTCTTCCCTCCTTCCTTCCAAAGGGACATTGCACATTCCCAGTATTTCACACTGCAAAGGTTCCCCCTCAGGAAGCTGAAGGGACCCAAGTTTCCTTTGGTAGTATCAAGAGATGTTTTCCCAAGCACCTGTAGTGCACTTTGATCTCAGCTGAGTTATGCTAGTTAGCTTCGTTTCAGCACTCAGAACCTGAGATTTTAGGGCAGGTGGTACCCACGGTCGTACTTCAGTGCCAAAAGACTGGGCAGGGTGTCTGGGTCGGCAGCAAGGATGAGACCTGTTAGGTTTTGTCTGTATTGGGCTGCCATTTCCCTTAAAAACAGTGATAGCCTGGGCAGCATTTGCCCTCATCTGGAAAAGCCACTGTCAGTCTGAAACCAAGGACAGGCTGGGAGTGGATTTATGGCTCACAGGTGTATATAACCACAGGTATATAAACCTTTCCATTCCAGCTCTAGTCGCTTTGAGGTTTTGCTGTTCTAGGTTTTTCTTCTGTTGTAACCTGTTCGATATATTTATTTTTCTTGTAAAGAATTTTATTTGAAGCCTTCTGGTCTTCATTGGGGAACTTGCTTATGGAAAAGGTCTGGACCGTGGTTCTGCAAAGCTGTGGCCAGCTCGGGGTCCTTTCAAAGGCGGTGGGCTCGTACTTTTCTCCTGTTTATGAATGAGACGTGAGAGAGGAGCGGTGGTGGTAAGAGGGACCAAGTACCGTAGGAAATCCAAAATTAGCTCCCATGGGAGTTAAGGGCTTTGCCCATTCTTCCCTCTGACCTGCTGCACCTCTTCAGTAGCTGTTCTTCAAGCGGAAACGTAAGGAATTTATTTGGCCACCTCTGATTTCACTGGAGTGTTCAGTGATTTGGCTTTAATATTAGAATTCATCAGCAAGACTGATTGGTGTATCGCACAGAGTGGCAGGCTTGGCAGAGAAGGAAATTTCCCACGCAGTTTAAAAATGGTCTGTGAATTTACTGGGTTTAGCGTTCGATAGCAGCTGGAAGAAGGATGCAGCAAGTCTTGTACGAAGAAAGGAGCCGATCTGAGAATTAAGAAGGAGAGTTATGGCAGGGAGCAGGAACACACGCATCTTACGCATTTTGTTCGGTAGCTATGGTTTTGTTTTTAATGGCTTGTAGTTTTTAAAAGGAAGCTTTTGCTTAAATGCAAATAAGGTATTAGGTTACTAATGATAGGAGAGGCACTGGTAAGTGTGCTGGAAGCTAACCTGATAAATGCACTCAATAATGAGGATTCTACTGCAAAATGCTGAGCCCTGTGGCTATGATCCAGCAAAGTGCTGACAGCAGTGGTAGTACTCGTGCGCTTAACGTTAAGCATTTTCCCAAAGCGCTTTGATGGATCAGAGCTGGAGTCCTTATCACCTTGCTAGGAGTGAATTTATAAGAATCTTGTGAGTCAATAGTATTTATTCTTAGGCTTCACAACTAAACCACTAATGGAATATAGGGAAATTACAGCTCTTCTGAGGCATGAAGGAATCTGGCTCTGGTCTTAACCACAAACTGTTCCCCAGCTTTGAGAAAAACTTCATATCTTGATTTGCAGAGGCCCTAGGAAAAACAAAACCGAGTATTACAATTCCTTGTGGATCTGTGCCCTATAGGAAGATATTCCTTCACACCTCTCTTCCATGCTCCAGCAACCCTTCGTTTCGGGTACGCCTCAGCCTCGGATGCAAACACCTGCTGGGGATGGCAGAAAGCCCTTTTCCCTGAGCCCAGGCAAACCGTGATGCCCTAACGTCTCCCTCTCCTTTCCCGGCATCGGGATAAGTTACGGCCCAACAGGAACTGTCTGTGCGGGACTCGAGGCTGATGCTGCTGTACCACAAATGAATGTATGCTAGGCCTGGCAATAGGAAAGAAGTTTCCCAAACAACGAATTATGGCTGTGGCCAGTTTTGCCGGACCAATTTTTAAAAATTGTTATTTTTTTAAACCAGTTTGTGGCTTGATGAAAGGGGATTTTGCACCACGGTGTCTCTGGCTTTGGAGTCCCTGCAAAATACAGGTGAGTGTTTGCGAGCGTTCCCGTTTCAAGGGCAAAAAATTACCTCGATTGATGTTACAGATCATGGTGCCCTTTGTAGCCTTCGTTATCTAGACAGTCCTTAAAATTCTTACACACCGATGTTCCTGATAAGGCATTGAATGTGTTTGTTGAGTGAACAAGCTGGAGCTAATACTTCCTCTCCCTCGAGATGAGTGTGCTCAATATTCCAGAGTTGTCTATGATAAGTCTGCTTGGAAATCACAAAACAAATGAAAATAACAGAGTATGTAGGATTTCTCAACAGCTGAAGCGCCAGGACATTTCTCATTTCTCTACATCCCAACAGTGGGCACTTCCAGTGGTGACTGTGCTAGTTAGCTCGCGTTATCCGGAGATAAACTACCGCTGATACCGTTATTCTCCTTTACAACCTTTAAGATTGCTGGTGGGGGGTTCCTATCACCTGCAATTTTCTCTTGTGGTACCTGGTCGTGTTCTCCTAAAGACCCGTGCCTGCAAGTCGTGTGAATCTGCAGGCAGCTTCCACTCGTTAAGAGCACGCGTCTCACATCCGCGATTGCCAGGAGCCGAGAGCGTCTCTGTACAACTCCGTCAACAGAAGGCGAATGGCATGTGTCCTGTTTATTTTTGGAAATGGTGTGCTTTTAAGAGACTTACCCAAGATTATGTGGTGTTTGGAGATGGCGGTGATACATGACAGATTCCATTAAATATTCTGGCTCTGTTGTATATGGGGTGGTGCGTACACGAGGAATGACAAAGTGGTCTTGCCCCAAAGGCTCTCTAGTTTAGTGCCCAGATTCTGTGATGTCTTTAGGCTCTGCTAATAATTGTGTCGCAATTGCAACGTGATAGCTGGGTCACGGTGTAGCTTCGTTATGCTCAATTTTTTTAGATGTTAGGTGCTTTCTTTGGTGGCGAAAGCGGTGGTTTCTGGAAGCGTTCGTGCAGTCAGCAACAGGGCATACAGAAGGGAGTGCCGGAGGCGAGACGTTGCTACGTCTGCCTGGGTTACCTCCACAAAGGTGGGTGTTTTCAGTGAGCTTTAGCAATATTTTGCTAAGGCAAAATATTTTGTGAATGACAAACCTTGCGTTGGCTGCATCCACTGTCCCTTCAGGAGTATGTGTTGAGCCCTGCTTGCTTACAATTAACACCGTATTTTGATTAAGAGGAAAAACCTGCATACAAACGCTTCAAAGCTATGTATTTTGTTGGTTTTGTAACTCGTGCATCAATAATCAGTAATCAGTCTCAATAACGAAGTATATTTTATAGATACGTTTTTATAACACATGTGAATGTAATGAGGATTTGAGTAGTGATTTTGTACACGCATTGATAACTAGAGGTTGCTATTTGTTGTTTTAATACCGTTTGATAGGAGTAGCTAAATATCATGGGACGTTGATCGAAAGATTTGTGGCAAGAAGCAATAGGTCCTTATGGGTGGATCAGTTGACGTTAGCTGGTCGCTGTGAAACAGAAGATACTTGGTTTTTCTCTTTCTCTTTGCTGTTTCTCTCCTTGCAACCTCCTCCAGGAGATGCTCGGAGAAAAGGTGGCCTTGAACAAGGTGAATTAGCGAGCACGCACCCCGCCTTCCTCCTCCGCGTTCTACCGGGGCAGTGGAGTTACAACAGGAGCAGGGTACTGGGGCACAGTACATTTTGAAGCCTTAGACCACGCTGGTGCATTGCGGTCCCAGTCTCAACCAGGCATATCTCCTGAGCCCTTACACGGATCAGAAGTAAGAGATTAACCATTATCCGTGTGCTAATGCAAATTGCATGCAGATTACTTCTGTTCTCTAATGTGGGTATGAATTGAAGGGTTTTTTTTCTGCTTTGTATCTTCCAGCCATGAGCAATTCTCTGTAATGGGGCTGCTGGTTATTAAAAGCACCGGGTTAGTAGTGTCCACAAAACCACAGCATCCATCCTGCTCGCTTTGCCTTTAGCAAAGGTACTTTTCTGGTATCTTAGGTCCAAGGATTAGAAGTCTAGAGAGAAATTATGCGAGGAAAGCTTTGTCAAAGAAAGAACAGGCTCTGCAGAAGAATTAGGCAACAGTTTGGGTTTTACCTTGCACAAACCCAACCCTGGGTCCAGCTGGGAGACAGCAAGGTCTGGGAGCACCTTGGCTCTGTCACCAGCTTGGGCTTTGAGTGCTGTCGAGCTCGAGGAGCTGTTTAATCTTTTAGGGACTGGGATCGGAACCACCTGAAAGATCACCCCTTTTCATAGGAGATAAATCTGGTTGCTTGGGCTAGCCTTGGACTCGTGTTACAAAAATGGGGCCATGCCTTCTGTCGGGGCCATTGAGTGCTTGAATTGGATTCCTCTTTCTTGTGTGACCTCTTTTTTTTTTTCAAGGCACACATCAAGGCATCTCAGGTTTCGGAGGCATTCAAAATGGAGGTAGGTAACAGAGACTGTAAATTGGTCTGAGACCTGGCACTTACTTCACGTGTTCGTCTTGGGAGGTAGAAGAGGTGAAGAAACACTGTATGTTCATTGCCAAGGAAATTTGAGGATTGTGTTTTCACTTTGATACTTGATGTGTGAAAAGGACCAGCGTGAAGTCGCCATCTACTCAAGAGATATCTTGAAAAAATCATTCGAAAGAAGGCGATCTCCACATATGAACCGCATTTTAGGATTGGGCTTGTATTTGGCGAGGTGTTTGAATTTAATCCTGGGGCTGAAATTTACCCCCTTGCACTATTTAGGGCCCGTGCATCATTGAAATCCCATGTGAGATCTCAGGTAGAATGGAAATGGCATTTAACGCTACGTAGTCCAAGGACCTTTCATTCCCTGAACTCAGTTTTTGGAAGCGCCTAACATGCACCTGGAAATTGGAGCCTAACCTGTTAGCCTGAGTAGCCAGGCATGGTTTGCAATTACTTGTCCTCAAGGGACAAAGAGTTTTGAATCCCATTTACCAGGCAAACTGGGGTACGCTTTGGAATATTAAAAAATGCAACAGAAAAGTCAAGTTATGACTTAAACGCTAAGTTCTGACCCAGGTATAATATCTGCAGTAAAATTGCCCTTGGGGGAGCCCTTGGGTGTTGAGATTTACTAAAAGTATAGCGCTTCTATACAGAAATGCAGAGAGGTAATACAGTGAAGTCGTTTTTTGTTGGTTTTGTTCTCGAAACGGTGTTTCTGTTTTAACTAATGTAGGTATCTTGTTTAAAATGAGTCTGCTGCTTGAAGCCCCCTGCAATTTCACATGCCTTTAGTGTGACGCGGTGAATAATGCAGGTCTTGCTCCAAACTCTGAAGTCACCAAAGGCCTGCAAAAAAAAAATTCAATAATGTCATTAATTAGAAACTGAGTGAAAAATTGCAGCATACCAGGCTTTTGAAGTGGAACCAGAATTACTTGTCTTGTGGTTGCTCTTCGGATACAGGTTTCATTTTCTTCAATTAAACCTGGCTTTGTAAGTGCGTTAATGACAGCATAACTATTTGGTTATATGTGACAGGTGAAGGTATTGATTTAATCACAAGCATGACTTTGACTTTTAAATCTTCTGGCATAAATTCAGACTGCAAAGGAAACGTGGCATCTCATGGAGGGGGGAACCCCGAGGTGTGTTGCGAGGTTTGAAGTGTTGGATCCCAAACGTTTGCACATACAAGAATGTAATCACGGCAAAAGAAATTGGAAACGTGTGAAAAAACGTGAAAATCCATAGCATAGATGTCTATAGAAGGTGATGTCTGTATCTGCAGACTTCTATGTCATAGATACAGCCGGGACAGAGATGATAGCAGCAGGATCTTCCTCTTTGATGCCTTAGTTGTCTTTGGAAAGGGACCTGCAGCCCAGATCCCTGCAGAGCCAAAGGAAGGGAAGGTGCCAGCCCCTTTCCCCGCGTAAATCAGCGTCGCTTCCTGGGCTGCTCGGGCTTGCCCCAAGTGAGGATCTGTCCTGGCAGAAGTTTAAGCTGGATTCAGGGTCCTAGGCTTGTGGTTTGGTTTTGGCACCAAGGGTGAAGGGTGCTCGTTTTGTTTGTGGGTTTGTTTTTTTTTTCTTTTTGATCAGAAGTGGAAGGCTTCAGTGGCAGTGGGGCTAAGGGTGAGATGGGGAGCCGTTAGCTGGTGTTTCTGCCAGAGTGAAAAATACCAAGGCAAAAGTAATTGGGCTGGCGAGAGCATTAGATAGACCATGAGATCTACAAACCAGATTATTTGTTTTATCTTGGTGCAGCGGTCATTCACCTGATAACATTAGTATCTCTTAAAATACAATTAACATTTTATTCCACTAAGCATCATTGTATGTTAGTGGGGCGCAGCACAGTATGTTGTAAATGCTGGGTTTGGTGCCTAGATGGCTAATTCAGTGCTAATGTCATTAGCAAAGGTTGCAGAGGAAGAATGTCCTAAAAGGTCCATTGCTCATGAAATCATCTGCTGGAGTTATTCAGATGTGACTAATGATGCGTCTTCTGCGGAAACTTTAATTTATTTATTTGGTATGTTCCCTTATTTTTCTTAAGAAATGTTACAAATGGAACAACAAAAAAAAAAGGTAGAATCAGTTTTCTGTGCTTTTCTTTGCTCCCTGATTAATTTTGGTCTCAGGAAAACAAAAAGGTACATTAGCAATTTCACGCCTTGTTACAACTTCTGTTTGCTTTCATCACACGCGTGGCTGTTTTCATGAATGGCAGACATAAACATAGATGACGTAATATCCCTCTTGGATTTTGAGTGTCTTGCTGAGAAAGTAATGCGTACGTGCAGATTACTTGTAAAGCAACATGTGAGCGAATCCACCCTCTGTAGTGTCAAGGCGGGGACTTGAACAAGACTTCTGCCTGCTTATGTAAGAAACACAGGAAAGTCCAACTTTCTGTATCTTGAATCTTAACATGAATTTATTTTTTTACATGTTGTACTCCAAATGGAAGTGCTGTGTGGCTTGACTTCTTTCTATTAAGAGGATGCTGCCCTTGCAGAAGCGGTGACCTTTGAAAAGCAAGTCTCAAGTAATCCTTTTATTTTCCTGAGATCATATAGCACAGTATCCAGTTGCAGGCTTTTAAGATGGAATGATTGCAGACTTTGTCCGTGTGCCTGGATTGGATTACGGTTTGTTTGACAAAGAAAACTCTAAAATACTTATACCTTCCTTCCTTCAGTTCAGGGCATCGTAATCTCTGTGTGTTGAGGATGCAGAGTAGTTGCCGTATCATCCCAGCACCACTGGGATTTATTGAATTTACTTAATTGGCCTTTATCTCATGGTTACACTTTAACGCTTCTTTTGAAGGAGATTCAAAAAGGATGCAGTTACTCCTTTCCTAATTTACTTTGAGAGTTGGGTTACTCATTTTCTTATCTTCCCTCCTTTTCTGGGTTGAGCGGAGCATTCTGCAGAGCCATGATTGAACGTGTTGGAGACTTGCACGGCAAGAGATTTAAGTCCGTGAAGCTGTTAACTAGCCAAGCTTTTTACAGACTGCTTTTTAAAGAGGATGCTCTGGTTGAGGGGAGTCGGGAGTTTTGACGGGCACTTTTGGATGGCTGGTCTTGCATTTTGTGTTGTGCTGTGCTGATGCACGTGAAGGAGAGCTAAACTCCCCGAACCTCCCAGGGAAAGATTTTGTGGCAGAGTTCAGGAGCAATTGCATCATTCTCTTGTTTTTAAAGCCTCAGTCTTATAAACACTCCAGGAAGCCTCAATAAAGTGGATGAAAAGTCTATTATTTGGTCAGGCGATCTTGACACCGAGGATTGCATGGTTTTTACCTTCCGGAGAGGCGTTCGATACCAGGGAGGGCTGAGGTCTCCCCACGCTGCACTTCTCAAGTTTACTTTTGCTAATAGGAGTTTAAAAAGGTTTAACGTTCAGCTCCGACTTTCTCCATCCTGCCAGACCTCCTCTGCCAGCCTGGGATAGGCGTTGCAGGGATTTGGGGGCATTGGAGAGCAGTCCCAGAGGGGCATGAGTCCCTTGTTCTGGGTACTTTGGTGTCTCCATCCCCTATGTATAGCATCTGAGTGGCTCACCAGAAGAAGTGATCAGTGTCATCCATTTAACTAGGGCTGTAGAATCGCCTGTTATTTGGTGGACACCACCCCACAGTGAGACCTGTTTTCTGATGCCTCTGAAAACTATGTAGTAGCTCCCTTTGCATTAGAAGGGAAGTTCATCCTATTTTAACAGAGTTCACTACTTGCTGTGTCTTCTCTGGGCTAACACATCTGATCATACACGTGTATGCGGACTGTGTATCTCACATGCGCAGCTCAACTTGCCGTACACGTGCATGCACCATGCATATTTAGGCACCTGGATTAATAAATAGAATGCCCTATACCAGATTAGCAATTTGAGTCTAGGTTGTTATTCGTCTTCACGTAGCCCTAAAAAATAGTGGAGGACATGGGCCGAGGGTAAGGTCACTTTTGCGGATGAAAAATTGTTGCTGATCACCGTGGGATGCCTGCATAAATAACATGGTCATCATTCAAATCAAGGTGGTTTTTACTTGCTCAGTGGAGCAGTTGTGAGCACAGTGGTGGATGCACAGCTCAAAAGCGAGCGTTGCCCGTGCAGCTTGATGCCAGCTCTCCAGCAGAAAACAATATGGAAATGGCCAACACCTTTCGGGATCCTCCAGGAGCCAAGTAGGGGAGAGATTAGTAAACAGGAGTGAGAAAAACAGGGGCTGAAAAGAGACTGAGATGCGGGAGCTTGCTTTAAAAGAGAAGGCTTGCTGCTAGCCTTCAGCCCAGGGATAATTGTCTGGAGCTCTTCCCTTAGTCTTTTTGGCTGAAGATCAGATGTGGCAAAATGAATTTGTTTGTTGTCTTTATTCTACTGAATGGATTAGGGTTTTTTAGTTTTATGGTAATTAGCTAGTTCTACATAAGGAAGTTGTTTTGTTTTGTTTTGTTTTTTTATAGTTCCAAATACATTTTGGAAGCTCAGATGAGGTCATTTGCTACTGCTCTTTGTGCTCAGGCCCCCATACGGCCGCAAAGGTCTTTGCCGTGGGTCTCCAGCCGCGCCGTAATCCTTGCCGAGAGCTGGCCTGTCCGGAGGGTGACCCGAAAGCCCTCGGCCAGGCGTGGGCTGGTTTTTCCTCTGGAGAAGCTGCTCTTAGCCCTGTAAATTAGAGACTATGACTTTCTCCCATCCCCTTTTCTTTTCACTCAGTGTTGTTTCCTAATCTCTGGCATGAAATACCTGGGGTGTTAGAGTTGCATTGCCCATAGCGACTTTTGGTAGGGAGCTGGCAGGGGTGGTAACAACCACAACTTGAGAAGTCTCTGCAGATGCCGGACTGAAAACAAAAGGATCAAGCCTGTTTGTGATGCACACGCGTGCTGCAAAGGGCAGATAACCTTTCAGGGCTGCCTCTTAAAATAGTAAGCAGAGCTGGAATAGCTGCTTTCGTGCTGCGGCTTCCCCAAGCGCGCCACAAACTTCCAAACCGTGATTGCCATTAAAATCTTTACAGTTGCCATTTGCAAGGAATTAGCATCGCTGTGCAAGCTGTAACCCCCCCCCCCCAGCGATATTTATAGCGAGCAATTGAATTATAAGGGTTGTAATGGCCTTGCTGCCCGCTTCCTTGCTTCTGGAAGGAGGGGGCTGAAAGGTGCCTGGGCTTTAGCTAGTGTACAAGCCAAAAAATAAATAGTTAAGGAGCCCACGTCATCTAAGGGCTTCTGAAAAATACACACCTTCAAAGAGGCTGAAGGAAAGCAATATGTAATCAATATGTAATTCTGATAGCGTAGCCCCCTGACACATTTGAAAAGGCGAGGTGTGGGGTTGATGGGTTTGAAAAGTGCTTGAAAAGAGAAGGTGGATGTGTAAGCTGCTGCTGGTAGTTCATGTTCTTACTTTGCTCGGGTGGGTGATGCTGGTCACATCCTCAGCTGCTGAAAATCTGTGCGAGTCCAGTTGTTAAAAATGGGCAAATTCCACCGAGGTGAAAGCAGACCCCGCTGATCTGCGGTAGCTGGGGGTCACCTTGCGTTTGAGGATGCGCTGACGAGGTTGACTTTGGCAGGGGCAGACCCTCTTACTAACCATGGTTTTTGTCTCTTCTGTTTTTCTCCTGTCTTACAGCACCTTCTCCAGTCAGTAGTGTGAAAAAAGGGAAGATAACTAAAAATAGCATCTCCCTTTCCTGGCAGGAGCCAGATCGACCCAACGGCATCATCCTGGAATACGAAATCAAATATTTTGAAAAGGTGTGACGGACTGATTGCTGAGCATCCCAAGTACCTTCTCTTTACTGTCCTCTTCTTTTAGTTATAATTATTTGAGTCGTGCAAGGGAATGGAGTGATTTTATGCGTAAATCAATGTCAGATTGATTTTGCAGTAAATGATTAGGAAGACTTGAAATGAGGGTGTTGTTTTCCATTAGTGTGCCACTTCTCTTGAACAAATACATTAAATCTGCGTGTCAGATTCCTCTCCGACCTTATCACATTAAGATAGAGCCTGCTCATTTGTTAAAAATAGGAGGGGTTGGGAATCGAGCGTCTGTCGCCTTCCGGAAACATCAGGCTATCCCTTGTCTTTGGTATTTCAATTTCTCACTTGATTTTGCATCCACGGTGTAAGGAGAGGAAAAGGGTTTTGTGGAGAGATTGTATCTGCTCTGATGTGAAGAAGAGCATCCTGGCTTAAAAGCGTGCCTGGGTTTTCCAGCTCTTGGTCTTGGTCTAATGGAAAACGCTCTCTCTTCCTACAAAGCTTACCTCTCCTGGTCTTCATTTCAAATGGTGACTCTTCCTGCAAAAGTAATGCAGTTTAAATGAAAACAGTAACCAATGCACTTTATCTAAATAGCATCTTTTGAGCGATGCAGCCTTCGATCTTTGGAAATCTTAGATTTCCAAAAATCAGGTTTGCAAGAGTTGACAGAGTAGCAGTTTCTTGCCTTAGCCGGGATTGTGAGATGTTCTTATTTCTTGTGAAACAGCCAGGCTTTCTACATGAAAACAAGAGGAAAATCATGAAATGGAGTCACAATTCACTTTTGGGGGGGCTGAATTTCTGTTTTAAGGAAGATCTTCCATTAGTTGTGTCTATGACCCAGGTGAAACCACTCAACGTGGACCAGGACTGGGTCCTTACCCCTGCTCTCTCTGACCATGGGAGGGACCTGCTCAAGCCCCTGCCAACAGGGGAAACAATTCCAGAAATCTTCTGCATCAGGATAAAATCAACATTATTTTTGCAGATGAGGGAGCTTGGGCAAGGGCATAAGATGCGTGAGTGGCTTAAATCGGGCTGAGGTTTTCAAAAAGATGAAAGCACAAAGCCAGAGTCAGGATATGCCATCGCTGGAAATAATCCATTACCGATTCTTTCAGTAACTTGTTTGAATGACCGTTGTAGCACATTGAATCCTTACTGTGGAGAGGCCTGGGAAGATTAACCTCTAGAAACTTTGATAATGAGCAAAGAATTAAAGCCAAAAAAATCCGTCTATTTCTGTGTTTTACTTTGTTTTCAAACAGATCAGGGCGAGGAGGGGCTTAAAATGTTGTATTTGTGGTCCAGAACTAGTCTCAAATAGCTTCAGTAAATAGTTCTTCAAGTGCGAGTCCTTCACGGGGAGGTAGCTTCAGCCAGTCCGAGTTTATGTTGTCTTGATTTATTTCTTCCAGGCTGATAGCAAAGCTTAGTGTTTTCCATAGGAAAGCTCAATTATTTAAATATTTGCAGAAGCCAACAGCGTATTGACAACCTAACAGGGCTGACGTACAAGCAAAGATGTGACCTAATGTTCACTTACTACTTTTTAACCAGTCATTGAGTTAGATTTGGGATGTCGTCCTTAATCCTTCTTGTTTGTCATTTGTCATTTCTATTCTCTCAGTTTTCAGCCTTTTATAAGGGTAAATTCACAGCGTTCATTTCCAAGGGGTGAGAATGATTTATATTAAACGTTTTGGAAAATTGAGTTTTGTCAGATCGCATTCCTTTAAGAGAAATCACTCCTTAACAAGAAAAAAAAAAAAAAAAAAGGCTTACATATAGAGAGATATATATCTCTCCAGACACGCATTTCTCCAAAACAGTCTTGTGTAGCTACAGACTTCAATGAGAAAATCTGTAATCCTATGTTTGGAGATTCCCAGGGCCTTCTCCAGGCATATTGCTGTCTATGGAAAGTTGCCCGCTAAATTAAAAAGAAGAAGGAAAAGTCAGTTCAGATCCTAAGAGCTATGCAGAAATCTTGGTGGGGAATTATGAATAACTCCTGTTTACCTCATAATAATTTGGATCTGAGAGGATATGGTGAATAAAAAGCAGTTTCCAATTTTGTAGACTTTAATTTATGAGCTCTTGTCTAGATTATGTGGTACAGTAAATAATTGTAAGAGTAATTACCAAGCATTTGAGCAAAACTTTAATCAAAGAACTGAAACTCTTTCGCATTAGAAACTGATGTAAATGAAGATTTATTTCAGCAATTTTTCTTCAAGTTCGTTGCTTCAGAAGAACAATGCAAAATTAGGTATTTTCCTGGAGTTTTGGTTTACTGTTCTCTTCCCAAGGTCTAATTCATGGTTCTAGAAATACCAGCATAAAGTTGTACAATGTATAATGTGTTATTCTCTTTTAGGCCTAATTACGTTATTGGAAAGTCATTTTGGTATAAATTAAAATCCCTTTCTAAGGCGATGGGACTTCTTTCCTCTTCCCCATGCCTTGGGATTGATCTTTGTAGGGTGAACCTTGGCATTGCCTCATGCCTGTACATCCCAAGGAATGGAAAGCTGCTCTTTCTGTGGATACCGATTTGGTCCCCATATTGTCATTTATGGGTGGAAAGTCCCTCTGCTCTGTTCCATACCTCCTAGAGTCACTGATGATAAAAGAGAAAATCAGATCTCATGTTTTGTACGGCAGAAGGGGCCTTCAAATGGGGAGGTTTTGAGGAAAAGATCCTCAAAAATGTGTATTTCGGTCATCCTTTGTAACATTGCTGGGGGGGATGTTTAGAGTCTGTCTTCTCTGAAAGCCATTTTTCTGTGTTTGAACTGTGTTTTTCTGGGGGGGGGGTTGGGAAAAGGACCAGGAGACGAGCTACACCATCATCAAATCCAAAGAGACGACGATTACAGCAGATGGCTTGAAACCAGGTTCGACGTACGTCTTCCAGATCCGAGCCCGGACGGCTGCTGGCTACGGTGGCTTCAGCCGAAGATTTGAGTTTGAAACCAGCCCAGTGTGTAAGTCTTTTAATTACTTACCAGCCCGTGTCTCTGGAACGGTTACCAGACATGAGTCAGGGGATCGATACCTTTGCAGAGAGCTCTTCCTTCTCCTGACGTCATCCCTTGACTTTGGAAACGTCAGGCACACCTTGCGCTAAACAGGCTAAGACATCTGTCCTTGCTGCCTCGACTCGCCTGGTGAGGTGAAGTCAGGAGGTCTTCAGGCTCCAGAAATTCGTAGTGTTCCCTGCTTAGAAAAATCCGGTATTTATGAGAGCTTGATGCAAGAGAGGACAAGGGCTCTCCTCTCAGGAGGGGCAGAGGGGATGGGACCTGCCTCTCCACACCTCTTAATGGCTGTCTGCAGAGGATGCTGAGCTCTCTTTAAATATTGGCACCTGGAGAAAAAAAACCCTGAAATGGTACCTCTCTGCAAGGGGAAGAATTGAACCAGCGTTAGCATCTTTTGGTGTCAGTTCCTGTCAAGTTGAAAGATGGTTTCTTTTGGCTGCCAATGCCACAGCCTTGAGGAAAGGAATTTGACTTGTGATCAAAAATGGGGGAAAATGTGCACTGCAGGCACAAGACTTTTGCTTGCCTGTTACAAATTTGTGGGGGTTGAAATTTTTTTCTTCTTCCTTTTTTTTTATTTAATGAATCAGATCATCCAGGTCTGGATTCTGGAGGCGATTGTGTGGCAGGGTGAAGTCCCGAGGCAAGCAGAGGCTCAGCTGCTCTTTCCCCTGTGTTCAGGCACAGCTGTGGGGAAATTCTTTTTGTCCCGATGACCAAAGTTTTGCAGAGGAGTCAAAGATAATTTTCTCCCTTAGAAAATACGTCCTATCTATTTGAATTTGTACAACTGCCATTTATTAATTTTTTTTTATATTGCTTGCATGGAAGAGAAATTTTGTGGTGGAAATACTCTGTTCATGCCTGTGGGAAAGAGCCTATTTTCTGTATGTTTTCCTTGGAAATTTAAATTCGTCGATACTTTGATTCCTGTTACTCCAGTTCATTTAAAATTCGTTGACTTTGAGAAGAAGATGCCAAGTTGTCTTTTCAATGCATCCTACCTTTGAAACCATAATAGATTTGAAAGGAATCGCTGTACATGTGCAGATGTAGCTGTGGAGCCAGCGATTGAACTAACACAGTGCAAATTGCATCACGATGCAAACGTTAATGCAAGAATGGTCTATTTAATGTAGTTCTTATTGTATTAACCATTAATCGGGCCCTATAAGTAGCAACAAAATCATGTTATGCCGAAAATTACTCTATATTATACTGAAGAAATTTTGCCTTCAGTTGGAAAGTTTCTAGTTGAGAGTCATTTGGGTAATAGTGTTCCAGACTATTAATAATTGATACAAGAAATAGATGCACATTTGATCCGGTGCTGTCAGCACCTACGATCCTGATCCAAAAATAACAGCATTCCCATGAAGCCCATCGTGTAAGTATCTGTGTTAATCAAGATTTTTTTGAGGACATCACCTGGTAATGTCTTTAAACACTTTAAACCCCTTGAATCATTTAGTCACACCTGCACCCCAGTGTTTTTAGCATTTTAAAGGCAGAGGAGTAGGTACTTCTCTGATACTAAGGAGCTGCTGGTGTGGTGGGGGGAATACCTACTCCGTGGTGCCCAGTCTGGGAGCTGGGACCTGTTGCTCTCTTGGACTTGAACTCTGGCTGAAGCAGGACTTCACCAGATGTTTAAACGCTTGGTAGAATTGAAATGCAACATAAGCCTCAGTATCTTGCAAAATGCAGCTCTGGTTGACATTTAAAACCTTTTAAAAAGTGAATTTATTTATTTTTTTTTCCTTCCAAGGCCCTATATAAAGTCAATGTTAGTGCCAGGAGTCTGACCAGACTCCACTGCTTTCCTGCACATCCCGAAGAATCTGAAAGCAAGGAGAGATCGAGATCTCACTGCTATGTCAGAGTTCAGATCTGAGCCTCTTGTTAGAGCCAAAGCAAATTATTTTGATTCAAGCAGAAATAAAAACCTTTCAGTGACTGTTGTGAGAATCAAAAACAGCCTCCGAAGTCATTTGGACCAAACAACAGGTTGTTTCCAGTTTGCAAGCTTTCTGTAAAGTTGTTTTTAATACACTTGGAGGAAAAATTAAACAACAGTGAAAAATGCAATGAGAGGGGAGCTGTAACTTGCTTTGGACTTTTCTCTTTTCCAAATTTTGAGTTTTTTTTTCCATACTGCTGCCTGCATGTGCAATTCTGCAAAGCGCCACGAATGCAGCCAGGGCTGCATTTTTCATCAGAAGTTTTGTATTTGAGTGGGAGCTGTTGCTGGGTGTATCCACTTGCTGCTGTCCTCCTTTCCGAATGCCACCGAGCTCGTCTAGCCCTGATAACACTTAACCTTGCCAAAAGCTGGTTTTTGGCTGGATTGATGAGCTAGCCCAGCTGGTCACCCAGGCGGGAGTGGGGATGTGTCGGCAAGTTGAGGAGGGGTAATGCAGGTCCCCCCTCGGCTTGAAATGGCAGCAAGGTCCCGGCTTGGCTTATGAATTCAGCCTTTTTAGCTGCCACAGACCACAGCAGGATTTATCTCATTTCCCCATCCCTCGAGCTGTGCAAAAAAGCACCAGTCACAGCGTAATGTTCTCCTTTAAATGTTTTTCTTTTTAATTATTTTGTCAAGCAAGCAATAAAACATCATCTTAAGGAGCCTCCATAAATTCGTAAGGCAATAAAATCTCGGGATGATGGCACGGGTTTGGAGCAGTTCACATGAAATATTTAACATATCGCGGCCAATCCTTCTGAAGTCATTTACGTTGTAGCGGGTCCGCACCGCTCACCGTGGAGCGCCGGAGAGCTCCCGTGTGAAGAACTACTTGAAACTCATTGCAGATCAATGTTTAATACCATACCTTTTCGTCTTTCTTTTCTTTTATCAATTAATATGGGACTATATGCAGTTATTTTATAGCCCTCATAAAGTTAATCCTGTGCTAAGGACCCTTTTTTTACTTCAGTCATTTAGTTAAAGGCTTCTTTGGTGTGCAGTCGATTCCTGCGGCTCGCCGGGGTGGATGAGGCTTCAGCTGGGGCTGGTACGAGGGTAGGAGCTGCAATCAGGTTTTTTTCCCCACACACCGCCAACGCCTACACCGGGGGGCTGGTTTTGGGGGGAGAAAATCAGATTTGTGCCCTGGGGTGGTTAAATATATGCAGCTAAATAAGCTGGCAGCGGAGAGGGGAGGAAGCTTTGATTTCTGCTTGGGGGACCCCTGGGGAGAGATGGGCTCCTTCGCCTGCGGTGCAAAGGGGATCAACCAGGTACCAGGGATGGTAGCGTTTCCATTGTACGGGCTGCAGGAGCTCGCTCACTTGCTCTTACCTAACCTGTAGTTCCCAAACAGCTTCCCTGCCCTTTCTGCTGGACTTGTCCCGTGTCTTTTGGCAGGAGGGTTCTTCACAAGGCACGGGCTGAGAGAGTTCTGCTTCCCTTGGCCGATAAAGAGACCGAGCAGTGTGTGGTTCTTAGCAAATTCCTCTTTTACAGAGGGGCACCTTCTGGCCACGTGATATAAACGCCACAAGGAATTAGTTTTTTATTGTTTATAGCATCTTGAAGGGCAAGTAATGCTGTTCATCTCAGAGGTCTTGCTTATGTCTCTTAACAATAACTTTCCATGAATGTTCTCTCTGCAAATGGGAACCCGTTGGGGTCTTGTCTTTTACCTCTGCCCTTTCTAATGCAGCTCGCCCAGGAAGACAAACTTAAATGTGCAAACTCAAAGGCTGCGTTCTGCAACGCTTTGGTTTCCAAATTCAGCGATGAGATGGGATTTTGTTGAGTTTTTGGCTTGGTTTTGTATGCGTCTTTGGTTTCTTTCCACCCATTTCCTTTCCAAACTAGAAACAGACAGCAAAGGGGGGGAAAACACAAACCGTAAAAGAAGACACGAACTGGTAAGACTTGAAACCTGGCCAGCAGCCTCACTAGAAAGACTCATGTGAGTGCTGACTCTCATTTTAACCTTAATCTCCATTTTCTGTTTCTCATCTCAGCAGTAGCTGCATCCAGCGACCAGAGCCAGATTCCTATAATTGTTGTGTCTGTAACAGTGGGAGTCATTCTGCTGGCTGTTGTTATCGGTTTCCTTCTCAGCGGAAGGTAAGAGAAGAAGCTGTGTATTTCTACTTCTCCAACTTTTGTAATAACTTTTATCTGACCGGCTGATTAGTGCGATTTAGGCGAAAGCAGCATGTGAACGAAGCTGTCGAGCGGGAACGCTGTAAAACAGCACGAGGGTGGGCTGATTGATCTGTTCGGACAGGCAGGAATGGCAAAGGCTCGCTCACAGATGTAGCTCACTTCCCAATGATTTTCATCTCTGTATAGACTGGCCCTGATTATTCGACTTGATTCTCACAAGAGTGTTTTCATGTTCTTTAAAAATAAGCAGAATATGTTATTCCGGGTACAATATCCTGAAGCCCGTATGTTTGGACACGGAGCTCGCAGTGGGCTTTGCTCACGGAGCGTACTTGACTTCAGGAAAACACTTGCAAAGAAAAAGAGAAAAAACCCAGCCAAATGGCCAAACGCCCCAAGTTTTGGTCAGGTCTGGATTTCATTTTTCACATGTAGGACACTAATGTGTTCCCCACGCGCTAGTAAATTATACAGAGAGCTTCCCCCACGGAGGGAGACCCTCAGCTTCAAACCATCAAGCGATCCCACTGACTTCTCATGTGCTTAAACATAGGCAAGTGATGAAAGCCTGGGCTGTCCCAACTTTGACAGCTCTAATGGAAGTGGATGGAACTTGTTGGCGAACAAGGGATTGTGGTATCGGGGGAAAATCTGGCTTGTATCAGGATCAGTTTGTACCGCAGCATTAAATTTGTGTAGCAGCCAGCACAAAGGCACGTTTTTCATATACTACACGTGTATTAGTACTTTTTTTTCTTTTTGGTGGCAATAGTCAAATGATGCAACATCCTTCATGCAGAACAATGTGAGGTGCATCTATCGATAAGGCTGAATTTGTTCTCAGTGCAAAGCAAACATTTACGCTTCTAAGGTAGCCGTCAGCCCACTGTTGTTTTCACGATACAGACATCTGCCTTAAGCTCAGGTCTAGCAAGGTGGCTGTAAATTACAGGATAGTGTAAGTGTTATGAGTAGTTACAAGATACTTGCAGAGGGACTGCGCTGTTACTGAACATATTAGCCGAGGGTCTTATTTCCCAGAGGAGGTGGGGTATCAGTCTGTGAACGCGAGGCGGTGAAATCCAGGCAGGCTGAGCAGCTCTGTCCCCAGGCATGAGGCATCCGTGGAAGGACACGGTTATTCCCTGTCTTAAAAGGTAAGTGTGCTGCCAGACTCATCTCCACTCAAGGTCAGAGACTGACAGTCTCTTCCAGCTCAGCCGTTCGAGCTCCTGTCGTCCGCTTTGAGTGACTTGTTGGCCTTAAAAATGGGAAAGTAAATGCTCCTGCCTGCACGAGAAGCGTGCAGCGGCGTGGGGGGTGAATGGCTACGGGCCATTCACACCAGGGGCTGCAGGAAAGCCGTAGCCAAAAAGCCTTGGCTCTGAACACTGTAGGCAGGAGTTCAAGTCTCTCCTTAAAGGCTGGATGTTTTGAGTCAAATCCTTTCTCGAATGGAGCGGGGGGATGTGGACCTTGGTCTCCCCCAGCCTGGATGCCTGCTTGTATCAGTGCAAACAGGAGGATGCACGCGTGGCCGTAGGGAAGCTATGGATGTCGCCCGGCACCTCTGCAAGGAGGAGTCTGGAGGGGGGTGAATCGCAGGTGGAGGGACGTATATCCCTCTGTGGCCATAAAGAATCGCAACTGTGCAGCAACCGGCAGCTCTTGCTCTTCCAACAGTCACTGGCAAGTGCTGGGGACCACTTTGGGGAGGACTTGCTCCTGCAGGTCTCCTTATTGCTGCTACCCTCTTGGGTCTGAGCAAGCACTTCCGAAGCCCGAGCCATTTGTCAGCAATTCTCGTGTCTTTCTGTTCTTTGCCCTAATGGGCTTTCCAGGATGTGCTTCCTCTTGGCTCTTTGACTCTTGGGATGTTTATAAAAGCCCTTGTCTCCTTTGGCTAGAGTTTTATTGCTGCCACCTTAATCCTCCTACCTTGTACTCATGCCTCTCTCTGTGGACCCCAGGGCAGTTGCAGGTTCCTGGGAACTTCTCCATGGTGTCACACTAGATGTATGGGAAGGGGCAGGCACAGGGAGCTGAGCTCTTGGTCCATTTTTATCTTTTTAACCCTTGCCCTAAACTGGGAAGAATCCAGTCTCTCAGGTGGAGGTGATGGAGAAGCCTCTGGCACCAAGGTTTGGTCCATCGTTAGAGAATTGGCTTCAAAACCACAGAATTTCTGGGGTGCTTTGAGTTCCTGTGAATTTTAAAGCCTATCTAGTGCTTTGGGTGACTCGTGAGAACAGAAAAATAAACCCCAGAAGCCCAGAAAGCTGACAGCCAATTTGAAATTAAAACAAAGCGAAACAAAAAAATGGCTCCTGTTTGGAAGAAGCAGAGAAGCTGCTGAAATGTGTCACTCACGCTGCTTTGCCTTGGATATGATTTCGAGACAATTCATGGAGTGACTCTCCTGCTGTGACACTGCGGGGACGATAAATGCATTCCAAGTCATAGGATAATCCTTTTCTGAAGCTGTTAACCTGTTTCTGGAAGATGCTTTCCTGGAGCTTTGGCATGGTGATGTTGTTCCAGTGCCTGGTTCCAGGGGGGTTAAATTTCCTTTCTTAATTCTTTCCTGTACTTGCTTTTAGAAGAACAGACATTTTGAACTCCAGGAGTTGCTCCAGCTGGAATCACCACTGCTTTCCACGCCAAGCAAGCTGTACAAAGCCCAAACTCTTGTCTTTTCTGCTAATGTAGGAGAGCAGGTACTGCCCAGCAGCAAAGCTACGGAGAAAAACCGCCTTGCTCTGCGGCTCCGAGGATGTAGCCTGACCAGCTCCTGCAAACCAGCTCCTCGGTGCTGGCTCCGTGCTGTTCCCAGGCTCCCTGGAAGGCCCTGGGCACCTCAGAATGAGGATGTTCCTCCTTCGGATGCTGGATGGCATCTCTTTGTGCCTGTCATCCCAAGTGCTGGGCTGAAAGGGGCTTGAGAGCAGTCTTGCAGTGAGAAGGGGATCTCCTCCTCCTCTTGGCAGCTCGGAAAGTAGTTTCCCAGCCATAGGACTCAGGAGTTTGCTGGGCTCTGCGGTCTATTTATTTATTTTCTGCTAGGTCCTCGGAGGCAGAAGTTTCCACACCTCTTCCCCTTCTTTGGCTTTCAAGTATCTCTGCAGTTTTCTTGCTTTTTTTAAACGAGCGTAAGTAACAGCTTGGCATTTCCCATTGGCAGCTGGCCCTAAACCAAAGGTCAGCTGAACGGTAGTCACGCTGGCATTTCCACATGCCAGCGTCCATCTGTGGAAACGCGCTTTGTGTCTGAAGCTGGACATTCCTGGGAATTTGAAACTAAATACGCTTTGCCCTCAACAATTAAGCTGCGTTTCAGAGCTGATTTACTTGCAGATGCTCCAGAAAACTCTTCCTGTAAGTAATGCGTCCTCTGACCAAGGTCATAAATGCCAAGCGAAATATCTGATCACTTTTTTAAGTTATCCCCCTCTTTGCATCAAGGGCATATTAATAATATAACAATCAGGATTACAAATCAAAGAGATTCACTAAATCAGACTGTAGTTGTCTCAGCAAAAAAAGAGAAGTGTATTGAAAATCTATTATTAAACCAGCTACAAACATTGAATTAAAGAACACAGAGTTGTTATTATCTTTGTTTTGTTAGGATTATGTGTTCTTCTCGAAAGCGCAATGCATTTTACAGATAGAGCAAGGCTGTAAATTTTGCTTTCCGAGCAATGCTTGAATTAGACACCGCTTGGCATCGTTGTTCCTGATTGAAGTATATATTAATCTAAGATCGTTACAGACTTTTATTTTACAGTCTGTACCGGACAATGCCAGTCACAAAGATCTTTGCAAGGAGCAATGAGGTGCCGCAGTCGTCGTTGTGGCGTCAGCCTCTTTCTTCTTACAGACCGAGGTAGGAAACCAGGTTTGCATCAGCCTGGGAAGGAGACCCCCTGCTCCAGAGCATTTCCCCCTCTTTTGTCCTTCAGACCAAGCCCTGTTTGCAAAACTGACGGGATCTTAGGGTGAAAGTTAAGAGACCACTGATCCCTCCGCTCCCCCAAGCATTTGAGCTTTGTAACGCTAAACAAAGGCATGGGCTTTTACGGAGTGAAATGGGGATGCTATTAGGTTGATGCTGTGCATGTTTGCAAAAACTGCTCAAAATAACTAAGAAGTATAGTGTGCACCTGCATTTATAGCCAACTACCCATTACGGATGACCTTTCCATCTCAAGTGATCTTGCAAAGAACCGGAGGGAGCTTTTTATAGAACTTAAGGGAAAAAAAAACAGATTTGAAGCAACAAAAAAACTGCCCCTCGCCCCTGTGTCGGGCATGTATAGAAAGTCTCTTTCTGGCAAGGAGCTCGCCTTCGAAAGACAAAGCAAAGACAAATCTTGCCACCTGGGTATTGGCAATTAGAGGCTTCTGCACCAGAGTATGCGTCCTTGACCTTAGCTGATTTAGACTTTTAAATATCAGCCCCCTGTGGTGGCAGAGGGCTACTTTCTGGACACAAATATGTGCATCTTGTTAAAAAGTGACTTTCAGGGAGTAGAGAGGGTGAAAGGATTGTGGTGTATATCCTAGGTCCTGAGCCAGCATTTGCAACCTTCCGTGATGTGGAAGGTCAAAATGAATTTTTCCACAGCCTCCCCCCCCCATCCTATTTTCCAAGATGTGTCAGGGCTTAAAATAGTTCGCTTTTGCGATATTTCCGTAGGAAATGGGAGACAGTTTGTAGATAACGTTTTTCATAGAGAATTTTTCCAGCATGAGTCACAATTTTTGTTGGTTGCAACTTTCTAAAGGATTTTTATCTCTGCATTCTTGCCTGCTCTTCCTTCTTCCTACAGGACGTTGTCTCCCGTGATTTATAGCCACTTTATGATGCTGTCTACTGCCAAATATTCCCTGCAATTCACCTGACAAGAGGAAGGATTTTGTCGGAGAAGCTAGTGCTCTGCCAAGTCAAAATTCCCATCCACCAAGAGCAGGCAGGGTCTGGTCCAGCTTCTGTTCAGGTCAAGGTTTTTACTACCTCAGTCGTGTTAAGAGCCTCTTTGCTCTTTGGCAGTAGATTTTCCCAGAGAGGAATGTTAGCAGCATTGGCATACAGGATCCCTCTCTGAAAAACCGAGTGCTCCGGAGCATCCTTCCATGCAGGGTGAAGCCTTCCCAGGGCCGATGTGGAAATCTGCTGCCCGTATCCCCCATCTCTAGCATCCTGCCTAGATCAGCTTGGCAAATTTGGCTGCTCCAACACCTTTTTTCCTGTTTTTATTCTAAACACAGTTTGGCTTAGTACTTCTGTGCCAGTGCACCGGGCTCCACAAGCCACTCTGAGCTGCTGCAGTTTTGAGGAGGGTTTAGGGACCTAGGCTAAGCTGCCTTCAGATGACTTTGGCCCAGACAGCAGGTGAGTGTTGACCAAATCTGTAATTAAGCTCCAAGCCCATGAGACATTGCCCTTGAAAGCATTGTTTCTGAGTTATTTTAGCAGCAGCCAAGGGAACAGGGCAGGAGGACCGTCACGGACAGAGGAGCGGCTGGCGTAGGCGTTGTCTGAGCCGGGGAAGCGTAGGGCAGTGCGGCAGTCAGGGATGAAAGCACCTCGCCTGCATTCGGATGATGCGTTTGATGGCATTGTGCAAGTCCTGTTTCCACATTGAGAAGGGAACTGGGCTGCCCTTCAAGCTGAAAACGGAGCCCGACTTCAGCGGTAGGAGCTCCAGGCTCTTGCTGAGCGCTGGTGAAAGCCCCGTGTGTACGTTAAGTGTTTTAACGTGGGGTTTTGCAGTGTCTTCTCTTGGCTGTGGAGCGGGAGGAGGATGAAGAAGCGAATCAGACTGTCGTCCCTTTGCACTTCTGAATGTATGGATGCTTCACCTTGCTTTGGATGCTAGAAATGGGAAGCGTGACCGCTCCTGGGGACACACCATGTTGTGGCACTTGGCCTTTTACCTAGAAAAAAAGTCTATCTGTACTTTCTTACAGCCAAGTATAATGCCAAAAGTCTTGCCAAGTGCAGTACCTTTCCCTGGAAGCATTGCTTTCCTTCTCCGTAGTGATGGCACAGATATCGTCTGCTTGGGCTTCTGCATTCTCAGTTACTCTCAAACAGCGCAGAGACGTGCTTTAACACGTGAACGAGGTGTGGCTCCGCGGGAAGAGGAGGTGACTCCTTAAACATTCCTGTAGTGCTGGGCAAGGCAGGAGTATATTCCTAGCAGCTCACAGTGTGCCATGCTGCTCCTCTGAAGTTTGAAGGAAGCGTGTTGACTCCCGAGGTGCTAGGTGTAGTCCTGGCCTCCTGACTTGGACGTGCAGGAGGCAGTCATTGCCATTGCACACGGCTGCGTGAAGGATTAGAAACATCTTCCCAGGCACCCTCAAGTATTTCAGTCTCTAATTGCAAGCCTCTGAAGAACATCCCATTATAGCAGCTTATTAAAAGCAACAAACGAGGCTTTCATTTATCATGACTCCAAGTCTTCAACTTAGAACTCTTAAAAGCCGCAGCTATATACGGCAGAGCCTCTCTCAGATCTATCTAGCCACTAGAAATGTAGTTTAATTCCAAATGCTCTCTGGGTCATCTGCAGACTTGTGGTAAATTAATTACATTGATTGCAGGCACAGTTGTTGGAGCTCATCATATATATACATTTCATTAGCAAAGCATGTAGCCCAGGGTTTGAAACGATGCCAAGGGTGTTGATAAGTCCTCCTAGCACAGGTTTATTAAAATTTGCTCTCTGGACAGTTGGGTTTGCAAAAGCACATAGGCATTGCAGGGGTCACCTTTGCTTAGAACTGAAGGAGTGTCGGCTTTGTCTGCCTGAGATAACCAAAAGCGGTAGAGTTGGTGTAGCCAAGAAGCGGGGCGGTGCCGGCCGGCCACGGCGGTCCAGGATGTCCCGCTGCCGCTCCGGGCTCCCCTCCCTTGTCTCTGCCCATCTGCAGCCCTTTCCCTGAAGCCAGGGCTCGAAGCAAAAATCACACCGTGTTTCGAGCCAGCTTGGCTTTTGGAGACACTGCCACCTCAATGCCTCGTTCTTTCCCAGCAAAGGGGATTTAACGCTGCAGGTGTTTGCTCCATAACCTTCGCCGTTATGTAGACGTGTCCTCTGTGAACCTGCAGCGGATCGGAGGGGCTTCTGACTGCTCGCTGGAGCCAGGGGCAGCCCCCCCAAACTCTCCCCGTAATCTGCGGGTTGATTCAGTGAGGCTGGAGGAGACTTGGCAGAAAACTTTGATGTATACAGTGCTCAGTTCAACTCTGACTGCTCCCCAATACAGGTCAGCGTGCTGGCTAAAGATCTGAAACCCCCAGAGAGGTCTGGGCATATTTCATTGAGCGGCGATCTCGTATCCTGCCACAGCGTTTGATCCTGTCTGGAAAGCGTTTGGTTTCAGCTCCTGGGTTTCTAGACTGAAAAAACCCTGCACGGAGCGAGGAGACGGGGAAATTGCCCCTCCTAGAAGCCATCGGCACCCAAATGCAGTGGCCAGGAGGGCACGGTGGGTTTGCTGGAGTTTAACATCCAGTTTTATTTGCCTCGGGATTTTTATATTCTAAAGTTTATCTGCCAAATCAAGCCATCCTTTTAATACGAGCAGTAATTAATCTTCCTTTGTCCTAACTCTTCAGGCCAAGTAGTCCGTTCACTTACCTATCCTAGTGCTCCTGGGACTAGAAAGGGAATTTTGTTGTCTGCTGATCCAGTTTAGTTTGTTTCGAAGAACTTTAGATTTCCCCTAATGTTACACCCCAGAGTATTTTGACCCCAAGTACACAGCAGTATGTGATGGGTGTGCAGGAAGAAGGCTGCATTGAGGCTTATTTCCCTTACACTTGAGCCTTTTTTTCCTCCCCATCAAGGGAGCAAGTGACATCCGAAGCACTTTGCATTCAGTGCAGGGAACTGATTTTTGTCTCCGAGCAGCCCCGATGCTGATGAGGTGCTCAGAGAATTTTCTTTGTTGAAGAAAACAGCAAGCTCTTTTCATTTTAAGGAAGCGGTTGCTTTTCAGGTTAATTGAACTGTTGTTTCAAAAACCTTGGCTTTGCATGCTGAGCGGTGTGGGAAGGGCTGGTGGCAGCAACTGGTAGAAAATGCCTGGGGGGAGAAGGACTTCCTAGCTAAAATGTAAGCTGAGTTGTCACAGCCACGGTGATCTTCCAGAGACGTACCGGTACCAGTTCCCTGCGCTCGAATCCTGTGAGGTTATACCCAGAAAATGGCAAAATTGACTCAAAATATATAATGCTTGGGTTTTCGTTGCGTGCTTCTGGGTTTTGGAGCTCTGGTGTTAACTTGGATCGATGGAGAGGTTTAGTGAAGGCTGAGCTGCTCCCGTATTAATATGACTGCACAAGCTGGAGTTTTATGAAAATACAAAATACTGTCAATTACAGTAAAAAAATACTGGCGTCACTGCTTAGAAAATGTTAGCGAGTCGTTTTGCTGATGCAAAAGGAGCTTAGAGAGACATTCTTCACCAGTTCTAATTTAAGTAAGCACATAATCCAGTATATAATTCTGTAAATCATTGCATGCCCAAAGTTATTTTGCATCATAATTTAAGGCGGTGCAGTTGCAGAATGTTAATTTTGTCTAAATAGGCTATTTTAATGTGTTTAGACATTGTAAGTTACACTTTGTAAAAGTCTGATGGGCACAATTTTTTTTTTTAAGAATGACATGTTATGATGATTTGAGGAGAACTGATGAGTGAGATCTTCGGCTGACTTGAACCGGAGTATGTCTGCACCGTTGGGCTCCTGCTTGTATATCGTACTGAAGTTCTTCCTGTTGTTTCTTCTGCGCTATGTTCTTTTTCAGGATGAATTACCTTAATAGATTTGGTAACCGAAAAATTGTCCGTGCACGTTCTCTGACAAGGATAAAGGGCAATTACTGAGGTGCAGCCAGCCTTGGGTTACGAACTGATGCCAGGCGAACCCGTACTCTGATTAGACTAGAGTAATGGCTCAGCAGCCTTCAAAAGCAAGCTGTGGACACATGCAGCGCCTTTCAGCTCACCGTATTTTGAGTTTATTTAGGCTGAATGCTCTCGCACGACTCTGAAGGTCCTGCTTCTGCAGATGGGTGCAAAGCTTCACAGATTACGAGGAGACCCGGGAAGGGCTCTGTGAGTTGAGTACATGTGTAAGGGTCTGCAAAAGCAGGGCTCGCATTGTGCTTTTTTTTTTTTTATTTAAGGGAAATTGTAACCGTACCACACACACACGCTTGTGGAAAAAAGTCACTTTGCCTGCTCCAAGGCAGGTGCTTAAGTTTAAGCACATGGGTGGCCCCGTTAATGCTAACGGTGGTACTCAAGTACGGGAAGCACATGGTTAATTGCTTTGCAGGACCGGGATCTATACGCTCTCCCCAAGGCGTTTTTCCCCAACGGTAGCACATGCCATGAAATTTTTGCAGCCCATGATGTTAAAGGTCCAAATAATAATTGCAATAAGAAGGAAGAAGTGCATATAAAAATGTTGCGAATGTATTTGCACCTTGCCAGGGCGGTGGGATTATTCCTTATCCTGGGCCTTTTTGTTTGCTTTTCAGTTGCTGCGATCATGGCTGTGGGTGGGCTTCTTCTCTGCGTGCTGTTGCCTATCCGAGCCTAACATGGTCAGTGTTCCCACCTGTGCTGGCTCCTATTTCGTGTCCTCCCTCCATGTTTTCTGTGCACAGTCTGCCTCTCCTTCCCTTTCTTGTATTGGCCTGGAAATCGCTTTCTCATCCAGTCTCCGCACCCAGCTTGTCTAGCTCAATAACTGGAAATAGCGTGACCCGAAGCAGAGCGTGTCTTCAGCAAGAGCAGGGGTCCCAGGGGGAAAAAAAAAAAATAATAACGGATGTGTTATGCTGTAATCGATCCAGACACCACACCGGCCATGTCATGTGTCAGAATAAAACATCACGTGTGCTGGACACTTCATCAAATTCTGCTTCTTGTCACCAGAAGGGCCTGGGGGAAGTCATTTGCCCCCAGAAAGGAAGCGGGGGGCAAGTGGGAGTGGAAAGGTATTTAGCGGCATGTAACTTGCATGTCAGTGAAACGAACCGTATGTCATCGACATACATGTCAATGTACGACCTAACGCGGCAATGACATGATGCCGTTCGCCAAGGATATGCTCCAGCAGCGTTGGACATATCTCTGCGGGCGTCGAGAGGTGCGTGTCCGTGCTGCATGCTGCCCCGTTCTGCCACCATCTGGGCTGCCTCACTGGTTTCTGCTCTCTTGTCCTGTCTTTTCTAACTAGTCAAAGGAAGGGTGATTTGAATTTCTCTTGGTTTGACTGGACGTTGAGTTGAGTTGCTCCCTGAAGGGAGTGTGGTTTAGGTTTCTGAATCGGCTGTGGTCTGTGCAGGTAGAGACCTTCCTAAGGAGACTGATGGTATCACCATCCCCATCAGGTAGCTGCTTGAGACCGTAGGAGCGTTGAGGCGTCCCACGTACGTTGTTAAACTGGGAAGGTTTTGCAGCATAGCTGGGCCAGAGGTGGGAAACTCTTCTGCTGTGTTTTCTGGGGGATGCTGAGGGCTTTGCATGGTGGTAGCTGGGTCACGGTGCAGTCCTTGACCGAGGGGCACAGCAGTCACCAAGGTGAGCTGGGTTTGGGTGCTCTGGTGCCCTGTTTTGGATCTGACAGAGGCCTGGACCAGGGAGGAGGTTGCAAATGCAAATCCTAAAGGCCCTAAAGCAGCAGACTTCCCCCCCGCCCCGTTGAAGCATTTTTTATTTGGTTTTTGTGACTTCTGAGTGCTGAAGAGCAGCGTTAGCAAGCAAGGATGCTCAGCTCCAAGTGTTCAGCTGCAAAATGTTCTTCTGGTACATGCGGTCATTCCTGCGAGCCACTGCTTTGGCAATGATTGCGGTAAAACAAAACCTCCCGGTACTTCTGTTGTCTGTCGTAGCGGTGCAACCAGTGCACAATCAATCCCTCGCTGGGAGCCATGCTTCAAATGTACTCAGCAAGGCCCCCAACCAGAGAGCGGCAGCGACGGAAAAATACTTCTCGGAGACTGGGAATGGAGTGGATGGCTACGAAGAAGAAAGATCCATAGGGAAAACTTGGCTGACCTGGAAAACACCCTCTGCAAGTTTTCTCCTAAGCTGCGGAGAGACTAACATGGCAGCAAGCTGGGAGGGGGAAATGGAAAAAGTGACTTCAAGGCACAGATGCCGTTGACTCTGCTATGGGAAGGCACACGAACCTCTTTAGAGAGATTTATGGAGATCACTTCAGCGGGAGCTTCCTGCGAGAGGGGGAAATGGTCTTGTTTAAATTCTTTTTAATTGTTCGGGCGGTGGTTTAGGAAAGCGGGGAGTCATTCAGTGCGAAGGCGGGGAAAGACTAAAGGCTAAAAATACCGCCGCTGGAATTGTGAAACTTCCTTTGTAAGGCGGCCAAGTTACTGGGAGGTCGAAGGCAAGGTCGCATCGTGTAGAAGGGACGGCAGTGGCTGGGAAAGCGGCTGAGAAGATGGTGAGCCTGCAGCCCTTAGGAAGGGGACCTGCCCTGGTTCCTCTCAGGCCGGTCATCTGGTGTACCTTTGAACCGAGCCAAAGGTCTTAGCTTGTCGTCTCAAGACCTCCTGCTGGTCTTTTCATCCCCTTCTCCAAATTAGAGGACTTTGAGAGTAGATGGAGGAGTTGAAGAAGTCAGATTCCCAGCCTGCATGGCTTGCTCCAAGTGACTCCAGGTGAAAGTTTGGTCCGGTGCAGTGGAAGTGACTCTTTACGGACATCAAAAAAGCAGGAGGAAGGTCAACAGAAAAATGAGAAGCAACTACCAGTATAAAAGCTGTTTGTTTTACACCAATCCTTTGAGTATTCCCTCGTGTGGTGATCCCGAATATATTCTAGAATTGCAGGCAGCAAAGGCGAATGCTGAACATGGATTAAAACGTCGCCAGAGGTAGACTTTTGCCTCTGGCTCTCAGTATCGGTGGTGTTTATCCGGAATGAAAGTATTTGCTGAACAAGTTATTGTCTCCACACATGAGTTTGAGGCGACAGGATCTTGGCCAGATGGACGGATCCATGTTTGTTTGTTCCTCTGGGTGGAACACGGTCCTGCCCTGCAACACGTAGGCAGCCTTATTGCTTTAACATCTTGGAATAAGTAGGCTGCAATGAGTGCTAACCCTTTGTAAACAACAACCTTGAGGTCCTCGCAAACCTCCTCTAAAATGACGACTCGAGATGCATTGGATGCATTCCTCAAAATTGATTTATTATAAAAAATGTGCTTCTGAGTGAAGGTCTCGCCCCTGAAAAGCAAGTGACGTTTTGTCTCTGTTTCAGAGAAGCACACCGAGTTCATTTATCTCATATTTAAGAGGTTAAATACATGGATAAATCTCTGCAGGACCAGGACGGGAGATTGCGTGTGGCTTCAGGGCACAAGCCGTTCGCTGGTACAGACCGCACCTGGCAGGGTGAGGTCCCTTTCCTCATCGGGGATGTCTACATGCTGTCCCCGCGTACGTTTCCAGTAACACCTTGGCTGTGTGCTGAAATGCTTTGGCCTGTGCCTCTAAAACAAGTATGTAAAGGCTCTCCCACATCACTGCCTGTGGCTTGGGTGTCCCCGGTCCAGCTCCACCGTCCCCTGGCCGTGTCCTGCCTGGGTTGTGACCAGAGTCCCAGCTGCGGAGATGGAAACTCCTTCCCATGGGCATTCTGTGGGTTTTGGGCTGCCTGGGGTGGCTGAGGGACAGACACAACATACCTCCATCGGTCCAGGGCCACCAAGCATCTTCCTGCTTCGGTTCTTGAAGGATTTTTCTCCATGAATCGGCTTCTGCCATGCGAGGCAGTGGGCATTGGTTTCCCAGCTGGATCCTTCATCTTTCTACCTGTCCGTTTTATATTTTATAAACCTATATAGGGATCATTTTACAACTTCACTTTTATAATCTGCTCCATAAATATTTTACGAGCTGCCTGCCAATCTGCAAGTAGTTTTTAAATAAGACATGATGCGTTAAGAATATTTAAAGTCTCACTTTTTTTTTCCTCTGATACTTTTATTGAAAAACACCGAGCTGTGCAAGGAAGACATCTGCTTTCTAGATACAGAAACTGGGACAAATCCACAACAGGAGTAAATGAGTTGAGATTCAGGTGTACTGCTGAATTACATTAACTCTTTGGCTGAGTATCTCTAGCTCAGTGGGTGATGAAGCGAGCGTCAGGATCGTTACGCTTTTGCTGTACATGGTATAGAAAAGAGAAGGAAATCTGTGGTTTGTACAGTGATAATGAACTGGAGAATGAGTCTTCCATCAAGAGGCTTTTGACTTGCAGCTTTTCCAATAAATATTAAGCGCAAATGCACCTGATTATTTCACAAACAAATGGGAGCTTTTTCTTCCCCCCAAATATGTTGCAAAGCCACAATATTTAGGTACTTTTATCTGCCAGTAAGATTCATGCAGTGAATCAGGACTGTTAACCTGAAATAGCAGATTTTTACGGGATTTAGTTGGGGAAGAAAGGAGAAAAAACTGCTTGTGTGTGTTATTTAAAGCATCCGAAGGGAAGAAGTGTGGTTTAGCCCCACTCGGTGTGTACATGGCTTGTTTCTCTGTCGTTTGACAGTCGGAGTCCACAAGCTGCCGTTTCGCTTTGGCGTGGCTTGTCGAGGTTTGTTTTAACGATGCTTTGGGGATCCCAGAGCCTGATTTCCTATGCTAATGTGATGTGCTACTGTATGTGTTAACCCAGTTCGAGAGAGGGGGACAGCTGGAGCCAACTGGTTTGCATTGACCCTTTGAGCGTGCCCCTGGGCGGTAAAACATGGACTGTTGTGCATCAACGTGTGCTTGGATTGCTGGACGCAAGCGACGGCGTGTTTCCCGTTTCTCTCTCCTCCCTCTTTACGGTTGAAGAATCAGGAGATGCGGGTAGTAAAAAGGATCGTGTTAGAAAAGCTTTTATTTATAGGTGAAGTATTCCAAACCAGAGGAAGAGGAGGGCATTTGCTCTAAAAGATGGAACAGAAGAAATTTTGTATAAGTGCATTTGGTAGAAGGATGGATTGAAACCTTTGTGTATTTTTAAGAGGAAAATGGAGTTACACGCCTCAAATCAGAAGATTACTTCTGTGGAAAACTGATGTAACTTTTGGCAACTTGCAGCAGAAAAAAATGGGGTTTCCAGGAGCAGGGATTGATGCTGATACTCATATCCCTAGTTTATATACTTAAAGGGGGAGGCGGTATGTTGAAGAAGGGCAAGAATCCATTTTTACCCAGGGATTGTGAACACCAAAACATCCTTTGAAATGACCCTTACTCCCAAGGTCTCCACATACACCTAGTGCTTAGTTTTTGAGTTAATTAGGCAGAACCCCATCTCGGGAAATGGCACTGCTGCTGCTGGAGCAAGGCGACGAGCACCGACGCGGGGGTAGCTGAGCCGCCTCTCCAGGCACCTCCTTGCTGCGTGTGGTGGGTTTTGCATTCGAAGCGGAATGGTCTCAGCTTGATCGCTGCTGCTGAATTCGTGCCCTGCATGGATAGCCTGGCTGTTTACCAAGTGCGACCCGTTTATCTCCTTGCCTGTGTCCCCGGACCGCCTGTCGGCCTCCCTCCTTGTCTTCCGCACCTTGTCTGGATCCATTCCCCTGCGCTTGCACAACCTTTGCAGTCTGTTTTTGCCTCCTCTCCCCTTGGCACAGGTCTCCCCTTCTCCCCAAGGTAAGCTTGCGTGCCTGCTCCTCTTCCCCGAAGTAACCCCGGGAGCTCACATTTTTCCCCTCCTCGACCCTCCGGTGTCCAGCTCTGCTGGGGCCAGCTCCGCGGCGGTGCGTACATCCCATCGTGTTGAGGCTTTTTATTTGTAATTGCGATCATTTCACAAATCCGGTGCCAAAATCCTATAGGCAAAAGGCTGCTTGGCCCCTCGCATCCAGGCAGACAGCAGTTCCCTGTAATAGGACTTCACGCTGAGGGCATGTTTCATGCAGATGCCTATGACTGCCTCCTCCTAATTGCAGTTTTGTTTCTGCTAATCGGATGCTCCTCCTTGCTGCAAGTGATGCTGGAGTGCTCGCATCCCCCTGTCTCATAAACCGTGGGCAATGGAAGAGAAGATTCCCAAGTTTTTCACCTCTAAGTGGTTTCTTGGTAGCCTGAGGCTTTCTTTGAGGTGCGCCAGCTAGCGATCCCACTGCCCGGTGTCTGTTGCAGGTTTGTCACTCCGCCGAGCAGTGTCCCTCTGTCCATGGGGTTTGCTTTAAGGATGATCCAGTTCCTGTATCCAGTTATGATATAAGGTCTTTGGAAAGGCTGGCATGTATACATGCATCATACATACCTCATCCTATATTTTTAGATGTATATGTGTGTGTATATAGCAGTTCTCCTTGCCTATGCAGTTACCCTGTGGCTGTCTAACTGAAGCAGGTCTCGGAAGTGCCACCAAAGCAGCCAGTTAATGCTAATAAATAACATCGCTGAGAGAACCAGCGAGAAGAGCGAGGGACGAGTCGGGGAAGAGCAGCCAAAGACTACTAGGAAGATGTCCTGGGGCAGATGTGACCCCCGTATGGTTGCGGTTGCAGCTCCGTGGTAGGATCAGCAGCATCCTTGCGCTGCCTGGTGCTACCGTGGGAGCAGGATAGGTGAGGCGGTGACTGCGTGCCTTCTTCCATCTTTATCGCTGCTGAGCAAAGAGGATTGCATGGATGGTAGCTCCCCTGCATAAAGACAGGAGATGTGCAGGAAACTCCATTGGAGCCAGGAATACATAGGAGACCCTTGAAGGCAATGAGGCAACGGACTTTGGTTTTCTTAAGCCATTATTTTGCACGTGTATAAGGTGTTAAAGTTTACACAAGGCCGTTTCCTAAAGCGTCAAAATTTAAAGCTCTGTGCAAATGCCCAGTGGATGGAGGGGAGCATGCAATACATACAACGTGGTGCCTGCAAAAGCTCTGCGCTCCAGCAGATCTTGCTTCTGCGATTCGAATGTTTCATCCCATTTCCCTTCCATCGTCCTTCCTGTTCTTGCCTTTTTTTTCTTTTTTTTCTTTTTTTTCTTCTTCTTCTTAATAATAGCTGAATTAGATGTATGGTAGAGTGGAGTTTTTCAGAAGTATCGGCGGGATTTGGAAACAGACGTCAAATTGAAAATCAGTGGGCCTTGGGCCCTGAATCCCGTTAGGGAAATAGCGAGTAGTTTGATGAGCTAAAACTGGGACAGCAGCAATGGCAATGCAGCCGCTGGAGAGGTTGGATTCGTCGCTGCTCTGGGGTTTTGTGCTTCGTGTGATTAGTGCTTCGTGTGATTTGAAGTAAAGAGCAGGGTTCTGCCGTACCAGAGACAAAAACACTCTTCTGATTTTTTTTTTTTTTCCCAGGCGATGTGGCTATAGCAAGGCTAAACAAGATCCAGAAGAAGAAAAGATGCATTTTCATAACGGCCACAGTGAGTAAAGATAGAACATGTATGTATGTGGGTTTGGCTCTCTGTGGTAATGAGAACTATAACTGAGAGGGTGGGTTTTTTTAAAAAAAAAAAAAAATGGGGTTTTGCTGGTGATTGACAAAAGAGTTGTTTGTTCTGTAATTCAGTAGGTCCCCACCTGCCCCTGCCCAAAGCCCCGAGGAGAGCTGAACGTTTGAGCAGCCCGTATCTGTGCCCAGCTGTTCACACCTGAACGTTTGCGGCAGGGGCCCCCAAGCCAGCCATTTGGTTCTGTTCCTCTCCCTTTGCTGTGTGAACCAAGGCACTGTTAATTTTGCCTGATCGGCACATAACAACTCTCCGTTTTTGCGATCTGGATGCGTCGGTCCAGAATACGAGTTTGAACCCCTTGCTTCACCCCAGCCAACCCTGAGGACCAAGCCCACAACTACTCTTTGCCTTGGATACCTCTGCAGAGGCGCGAGGAATCAACGCCTACTTCTCGCTCCTAGGGAGCTTTCAGAAATGCTGTGTTAATGCCCTTATATACCAAAAAACCTCTTGCGGTGATGCTAGAAAGTACATTTCATGGTTTCTATTAGTCCTTCCGTACATCCAAAGCCAGCATTTGAAAAGCCTTCCTTCATCAAGGGATCTGGGGATGGGTAACAGCGAGATGCCTTTCGGGATAGAAAAGGCAAACGCGTCTTGAGTGAAAGTCAAATTTCCATTAGTGCTATGTAATGAAGGCAGCAGGAAGCAAATCAATTAAGAGCCACAGTGTAATGTAGCTGTCTTATTAGACTGATGAGCAGTTCTTTGTGCGAGTAGCCTTAATGATTGTCAAAACAAACTTATAATATGGATAATGAAAATACTTTTTCCCCCTCTCAAGTCCTGGAGAAAAAGCCTGCTATTGATTATATTTATACTGGTGCAACCCACAGGCTTTGTACTGCAAATATTCAGTTCTTTTCAATCTCAGTAACTCCATCTGAAATAATGTGGCCAATTGATTAGCTAATATGTGGCTGGTAGGGCATAATTTATTGCAGCTCTCCATCAACCCCCGTCCATCCAACTTGCTTTGCAAGTTGTTCCCTTAACATTTTACTTTTTGTACTTCTCCTCCTGACGTACCCCTCCCAGATCCAGAAACGGATCCTGTTGCACCAGGCCCCCGACCAGCCCGTTACGCAGCACCGAGAGGGATTTTTAGCTGCGCATCGTTCCAGCTGAGCCCTGTCGTGTGCTTTTCTAAATATGACGAAGTTGCACGTACGTCACATATAAACTAAATGTCATTTTCCAAGAATGCTATTCATTTTTCCCATAGAAATAGATTTCTGGGCTGCAATGTTTTCCAGCAAAGCAGAGTGCAAGGGACAGGAGTGTGTATTGCCCATCTTCTGTCATGCCACCTGCCGTTAATGCTCTTAATTTGCGTTTGCAGTTAAGCTGCCCGGAGTAAGGACCTACATTGACCCCCACACCTACGAGGACCCTAATCAAGCTGTCCATGAGTTTGCTAAGGAAATTGAAGCTTCATGCATAACCATTGAAAGAGTTATCGGAGCTGGTATGGAAATGCATTTCATGACCCTGTGGAGGGTTGGCTTTCTTAACGCGAGAGATCTGGGAAGCAGAAAGTGAAATACTCGTGGTGTTAGGTACCCTGCAAGTGATGGGGAGCATGGTCCGGCTGAAGTTTGGGACAAACTTGTCGTTGTCTGCGGTCTTGAAATTCAGGGACTGAACTGAAACCAGCAGAAAATGGTCACGTTTAGACCAAGCTGAGTTATTTCGATGGATGCTAAGGGAAATGAGTCACTTAATTTTCAGGTTCTTTTCACCATTTTAACTTTTTTCTCTTCCTCCATTAAGGTCAGTCTCGAAGCAAAAATTAAGAATAACAAGTCATCTGGGAGAGAAAAAAAAAGCACAGGCCAAACTCCGAAGCTTTTAACTCTTTTGGTTAAAACAATAAAGTCCCATTTTCTTTCCAGTTAAGCTGTTTGATTGGACTTGCATCCAACATTAGGATTATTTTCTGTCCTCTGAAATTGTGTTTTTGGAGGTAATTTACTCTTCACCAGAAAAAAAAAAAAGAAAAAAAAAATCCATTTGGATTACTTTTTTTAAAGTGGTCATAAAATCAGAAAGGGTTTATAGTCTATAAAAATATATGTTGCTGTGAAAGGCTAACAGCATTCCATCTATTTAACTTACCAAAGGAGAGTTAAGAAGCAAGTGGTTGTGTTTTACAGCTGTCTACACGGAACGATGATATAGGACGTGACAGGACTCTTTCATCTAGTAGAAAAAACATGAAATGAGGAAAAAACCCAATAGAATATAGAGCATAGCTCCTTAAATATACAAAAATGACGTTTTAATTCCTAGTTTTCGTGTGCTTGTGAATTACTTGGCTTGTGGTACGCCAGCTACTTGAGATGGTGATCGCTGTGATGTTCAGTTTTCCACATCCATGGATGCAGGACAGCCCTGCGTGCTTTTGATCAGCTACCTATAGGGGTTGGGCTGCGTACTGCAGACGGACACGTGCTGTGCGTTCCTTCGGCGTGCTGTGATGTCATTCTTTCTGATTTTTCTCTGAAGGCGAATTTGGGGAAGTCTGCAGCGGGCGGCTGAAGCTGCAGGGAAAGCGTGAGTTTCCTGTGGCTATCAAAACCTTGAAGGTGGGCTACACGGAGAAACAGAGGCGAGATTTCTTGGGAGAAGCAAGCATCATGGGGCAGTTCGACCACCCCAACATCATCCACCTGGAAGGCGTCGTCACAAAGAGTAGGTACAAGTTGCTGTGGACTGCTGTCCTTGAACTCTGGCTGATGGGAGAGTTGGTGTGGGGAGGAAGACTTGGGTAACTCACGGTTTGACTGCACTTTTCATTAGTTCTCAAAAACCAGCGAACTCCTCTTGCTCAAAATGTCATGCTTTGTAGGTCCGACCAGGAACAGGTTCCCCAACGTTGTAAAGGGGGTTTGTGCCCAAGGGATTTTGGTGTTCTTACAGCTAGAATGGATAGAGAATGGCTAAAATGATAAAAACACATTAACTCACTGTGCAAACATTGCTATGCATGGGCTAAGAGAAAAACCTCTCTGCAAGGGCCCCAAATTAAAGGAGACAGACAGAGGGGACAATAGGCCCGGCCAGCCCCAGGCGGTGGGTGGGCGATGGAGACGGCAGTAAGCCTGGGGTGCCTGGGTGCCGGCGGGGTGTGCTGCCTGACTTCTGCTTTGCCCGCAGTAGCACCTCCCTACCATTTTGCTCTGAAAAAATGCAAGAGCATATTGAACGCAGTGATGCCGAGCAACCCGTGAAGTTTTTCAAGCAGGCTCGCTTCTTATTCCTGCCTTTATTTGTTTATTTTTGAAACCACATGAGCCCCAGGCTGAGGAAAGATGTGCCAAGAAGTGGGAAGCAGTTTCCCTCGCAGGGAAGTGAGGAGGATTTTGCTACCAAGAGTCTGAGAAAAAAAAAAAAAACAGACCCAAACCACAACCCCTGATGATTTCCAGCCATCGTGTTTTGAGAAACCACTGAAGCAAAGCCCACAGGAGGGTAGTGCTGAGCCTTGAAGTCACTCACACGGGATGGGAGCAAAGACAGAAATTAGCTGAAGTTTTGCTTTCCAGAAGCAGAGAAGAATGGAAGTGTAGCTGAGGACGACAGGACTGTGTAAAACTACAATTAAGGCAAACTCCTTCTGAGATCTGCTGGTGATGCCCATGGTAGTAGTTGCCCCTGGCATAGAGGTTATAAGAGGGGTTGAGAGCTTGGGGAAATCGTGAAACTGCTGGCAAAACATCCAGGACAAGAGTTACTGAGGTCTGACTGCTCAGTTAGCAAAATAACCTTCCATAACTTTCCCAGCCCAATTCTTCTCCAAATTACTGTACGCACTAAACATAAGGGCGGAGGAAGGGACGGCACATCCGAATGTGCCCAGCCCAAGCCTCTCCGGCTGTTGGTGCAGTGCTGAGGCTGCGGGAAAAGTGCAGAGGTGTTGTGACGCTTCCATCTTAAAGCCTTGGAGAATCTACGTTATTTGCATCAAGGCTTTTTTGTTGTTGAAAACAATTACTCCTTTATTTTAAGATACATTTTAAGTGGTTTGGGAAGTTTTGGCTAACTAAAGAAGCAGCAGCCTCACAAGCGTGAATGGCTCTCTCCCCTCTTGTCTTCATGATCGGTAATGTCAGGGCTTAGCTACTACCGTTCAGATGCTGGCGTTCGGGGCCACGTGGCTGCCGTTAGTACCACTTGTCAGTCATCAGAGGCAGCATCTCCAAAAGTAGTTCCTTTTTCAGAGCTGCAATAGAGAAGGTACAGAGACACTAGGTGTTTGTCCTGTTCGTATCCTTAATAACCTGCTCAAAATCAATGCTATTTTGCAATCAGCATTCTTCTCTTGAATTTTTCCTTTTCCTAAAACTTCTAAGAGGCAAAAAAAATAAAACAGCCAAGATAGGTTTCTCCCGAAAACTGAATAAATACCAAAATCTCTCAGGGTCACCTTGTGTAACCCTTAATAGGTAACAGCTCCCCGTTCTAGCCCTGCAGGAATGTGGGATATTGGGCAGGACGCGAGTGACAATTATACATCCATAAAAGCTGCTGCTGCTGACACGGGCTTGAGTCTTTCTGGCTGCCGGGGCCTCAGGGGATGGGGTGGGAATCCCGCTTTTAAAGAGGATGTGCCTCCCCAGGGAGCTGCCTTTTAGGTAGAGTGGCCATCTGCTCCAAAGGCCGGGGAAACGCTGGGAGCTTGGCTTCTAAATTGGGCTTGGAGCAACGGGAGTTGGGATGCAGGGGGGTACGTGCACCCTGAGCTCCTCGTTAGCTCACTAAATGCGTGTTTACTGCACTCCAAATTTTTTCCATCGAGCATCTGGAGCATCTTCCCGGCTTTTTTCTTTTCTTTTAAATGGACCAAAACGACCTTTATGAATCGCAAACTGTGCTGCTGTCTCAAAGTATTGTTTAACTTCTTTTTCCCTTCAGCGTTTTAGCCACCGGCCTATCGTAGATTCAGATCTGTAGGGTAAAATGTCTTTGCTGCATCATGATTTACTTTGGAAGTAAATTAAGTTAAATTGAATTAGCCCATTTTTAATTCTGAATGAGAATATCCGCTTAGGGGCTTAATACCATTTAACTAATCTAGTTCAAATGCACACCTTAGTTAATTTGGATTAATCGTCTTCGTTGTCCCCATGCAGACAAGCCCGTAGCTATTTCTGCTTTGCAAAGGTAATGACACAAAGGTAACGGTGGTCCTGTTTTCGTTCGCGTCCCGTTTCGGTTGTGCTGACGGTGTGCACGTTGCGTTGGTACATTGATAGGAATGACATCTACACACATCTTATGGCCCCGTAATGCCAGCGGGAGGGAGCCCTGCTGACACGGAGAATCAGCCCGGCACTTTAGAAGGGCCGATGTTTACTTTTCATTTACTTTGTTGAACGGTACTCTATTTGTGTCTTTATTTCCATGCTCTTGGATACGGGGCTAATTTATTCCACGATTACTGTCAACCTGCAGCAGTCAGATAATGAAACATAAGAACCAGAAATCTTATTTTCTTTTCTCTGGTGGCAACCAAAGGCAGGAGTCTGAAGGAGGTCCCCCAGGGTGGTGGCATAACGAGATGCCAGTCTCGCTGCAACGCTGCTTTGGAGTGTCAGAGATAAGGGACCCCATGCTACAGTTGGGGGGTTTAGTGTTTCAAAACAAAAAATTAAAAGAAAAAAAAATTGAGATATACCTGGGATTTTCCTTCCTTGCATGGCCACTGACGTGTTTGCCAACCTATAGCAACATCACCTGAGATCTCTCCTCCCTCCTGCATGCAGCCCGTGTTGTGCCAAGACAGACAGCTGTCATCCTTGAAGATGGGGCCTGTTATTTTGTTTGAGGCTCAACGATATTTTTCATGGCCCCGAGGTGCACTTCTCATATCGAAACTAATATTTTTGGCAAGCTTCGAGCTCAGGCAGTAGCTGTGATATTAACTTAAAAGAATTGAAGCAGCGCAGGTCCCTCATGCTGCCAAGATAGTATCTGCACAACCAGGAGTGTTTGGATTGACAAGTTCACCATTACCTTTATTATGTGGATAATTAAGCAGTAAATTAGGCAAATAGTTAAGGTAGCAGGAAAGTGGGAAGATGAAGATGAGTCTAAATGGTAGAACATGCGCCGATTTTTAGGGGCATTTACCTCCGTGTGCATGTTATGACATGCAGCAGCTCTCGTTGATCATTTCTATGAAAGACATTTATAATACACTTTACAAATAATTGACAGCTCCTCTTTGTCTGTGCTTCATGCTAGCTAATGGAAATTGATTTAAATAAAAAATAATTTACATGTTCTTATAAGATTTCATTGAATTTACAAGGGCTGGAGCACACCACATTAATTATTGCTATGTCATTGTGGCAAGCTAGCGAGAAATTAGATATAAAAACGGAGCAAAAACTATATATAATTACCATTAAAATGACTCAGGCATGAAAATTAATCAAATGGATTTGGAAAAACATTATTATTCCTGTCAACAGTAGGAGACCAGGTCTTTTGTTAAGAACTTTTATTTTGATTTCCACTCGCACTCACTCCTTACTTAACTCTCTTTTGTTCTGCAGCATAAATATTCCTTTTCTTATTTCCAGATGTGTTTACAAGGGTGGTCACACAGGATTACTTGAATTACAAGGGATGTCGTCTCATCCTTTCCTGGTCTTGGTTTTGATGGTTACCAAGCTCAGATACATACTTCAGATCATCCCGGTTGCTCCTCTTGGGCTCCCGTTGTTCCTTCGGGCTGTCGAAGCTGTAGAGAAGAGCCCAAAGAGGTCCCTGTGTGCAGTTGGGTCTCTGCAAGCTTTCAGCTTGTTCACGGAGACGAGGAGAAGGTTGTGCCTAGATTGCCTGTGTTCAGCTTGCAACCTCTTCCGCAAACATCATCTAAACACTCTGGGGCTTGATACCCCACCCATCATAGGGGTTGCTTTTTCACCCTCTCCCTTTCAATTCCCCAATTTCTACATATATTCTGGCAAAAGCTGTTGTCATCCCACTGGGGCAGCAGTGTCTCGGTGTAGATTTACTGTTACCTGGCTGTATATTCACATTCAGAGGCATTATAAAAAGACTTTATTATTGTTCGTGGTTTTTAAATAAATCGCTAACAAACTCGTGCACTTGTTTTTTCCCCCCCCAGGCAAACCAGTAATGATAGTGACTGAATACATGGAGAACGGTTCTCTGGATACATTTTTAAAGGTAATACTTAGATCCTTTTTCCAGGGGGATCTCGGTTAAAGTTTGGGTTCCTTGTGGATGGTTAATAGCAATGAAAATGTTTGCTGGGTGCTGGTCCAGCTCTTGGTGCCGTCCGGAGGCAGGAGTAGCTCAGTTGTCTGTTTGATGTGTATTTATACAGCATCATGAAGGACCTGATGCTTGCATTGATGCAAACAGATATGAAGAAATTGGAGGATATTATGTTTATTTTAGAAGGCAGTCTGCTGCATGGAAATGATTAACTTATCTTGCAAAATTTGCTGTGTTTCAAGAGCGCACCCGCACTGCATCATGGCAAACCCCAGACCTGTCAAGAGTTTTTCTGTGAAACGTGAGAGCTGGAGAAGGGAGGATGGGGGAAGTGGTTAGAAATGTGGTGTGGCAACCTGGGGAGGAGCCCCTACCCCCAAATATTCACATGGGAACCTCTCCAGGTAGGATTTCCATGCATCTTGGTGCCATTGAGTTGACTGACATGGAGACAGCCCACCCCGGTGCCTTTATACACATAACTACGTGCGTTCGCTCCCAGCCGCAGTCTTTTTATCAGTCACCAGTGGAAATAGCTCGCTCCTTGATCTCCAGTTAAAAGAACTACATTTCCTTAACTTTGTCTCTAGAGATCCTAATCCAAACAGTGAAACTTCGAAAAGCTTCGTGGTCGGAGCATGAGAGTAATGAATTATTAATTTCCTTGGTTTTCTTCCCTGGAGACTTGCCTTTGCATTTTTATTCATGCACAGGCAATGCTGAGGGTGCAGAGACTCTCAGCTCATCAGATGTCTCCTTCCTTTTGCAGAAGAACGATGGGCAGTTCACGGTCATTCAGCTGGTCGGGATGCTGCGAGGCATCGCGTCAGGAATGAAGTACCTGTCTGACATGGGTTACGTGCACCGAGATCTGGCTGCCAGGAATATCCTAATCAACAGCAACTTAGTCTGCAAGGTGTCAGACTTCGGCCTCTCCAGAGTCCTAGAAGATGACCCCGAAGCAGCCTACACAACCCGGGTGAGTTACGAGGATACCGAACTGATTGAGCTCAAGAAAAACGTATTCCCTGCCACGTTTTGGTGTTCACGCTCTCTAGCAAAGAGGTTTCTACAAATCCGGAACCCCTAAACTGTCCCCGATGGTTTGGCCAGGCGTTACCAGTTAATTGTTATCAGATCAATTTTGCAAATGCCTGTGACTTTGTAGTGGGGATGGTCAAATCAGGCAGAACTTAACTCATAACTTTTAAGTTCATGTTGGGCACTGGGGTCAAATAGCAAACTTTGCAAAGGTGCCACGCTCCCAGCTCTATTCTGTCCTCTTGGGGGAATACCGAAGGAAGAGCAAGAGCAAGTGCTTTGCTTAGGCACTCATGCAGAGGTGTAAGCCATGGTCTTCTGGACAATTTGACCCTTTTAAAACATTGGTAAGCATGTAATGCCCCTTGCAAATAACACAGATTGCCCTGTTGAGGGTAATTTCCCCCAACATGAGAAAGAGCTGCTCCAGCCTCACTGCTCAGCCCCTTTCTATCCTTGGTCCATCCTTGATCCATCCATCCACGTGGCCCCAGCACTGCGGAGAGAGGGTGGACAGGACCCATCCTCAGCAGCACAGGCTCGGAGAGAGCCTCCAATATTCATGACAGTGATTGGCACGCCTGCACATGTCCTATTAGCGTGTTTTTCCAAGGGTATTGTTTTACGGATGGTGGGAGCTCTCTGGGTCGCGTTCCCAGTTCCTGGGGAGATCTGGGAAGGATCTTTCAGCTCTTGGCAGCCACGGCCCCGTGACGGGACTCGGTGCACGGCTGGACCGGAGCATCCCTGCAGATCGGAGGGCTCTCGGCCAGCCCTGCTGCGGCTGCAGTGGGCTGCCAGGAGCTAATTGGCACTGCTGGGAGTGTGGCCCCTCACTTAAGGCATGCGCTGATAAACCTGTGAATAAATAATTATTAGAAGAAAGGACTTTTTAAAATTGGCTTTGAAAACGTGTTCCAAATTCTGCCTTTTTCCGATAACAAACCCTGTTAGGGGGCATTCAGGGAGACCTTCCAATATTTAGCTCAACACTGAGAGGAAGGCACTTTGCAGTAAAATATATTTTGATATAAATCAAGGGAGACAACTCTTTAAACCCATTGAGAAAAGTATTCCTTAATCCAAACTCCCCTTTCCCTCCCCTCTTCCTTCTCAGAGCTGGTCTGAAGTTTGATTTCTAAAACTGTAGAAAGGGGAAAAGGAAACAGCAAAGCACATTTGACAGCTGTGGCATCATTTTCAGTCCCACGGCAGAGGCCAGGCAGCCTGGTCTTGCACATACAGATTTCTCTACCCGCTACGCAGATACCTCTGCAAGATCAGGGCCGCATTTAAAAAAAAAAAAAAAAAAAAAGAAAAAAAGGACATTACTTCTGCAGCAATTTGCATGAAGCCCTCATTAGATCAAAGTCTTCCTCGGCTTCAGACCTGTCTGTTCCTCCCCCGCTCGCTCTCAGAAACGGAGGAGCTGTATTCCCCTACCAACCCGTGCAACATAATTGAGATGTTGATCCTATACATGTCCCGGCATTCAAACAGCATTCAGACAACAAACCTTCAGGACAGCCAATTAGTAGGCAGCCTACAAATGCTTATGGGCTGAGATAATGTGGAAAGGGGCCCCATGCTGTCAAACAGATTTACTTTAAAATTCGATGTCTCTTTCCAGAGAGAAAATAACATCCCTCGGTGCTCTAAGAAGTGCTGTTTCGTCCTCTTTTACGTGTTCTCTGCCCTCCTCTGCAATCTGATTTTTAGGTTTTTGGTTTTTGGGGTTTTTTTTCCCCTTTTCCTTCTAGGGAGGGAAGATCCCCATCCGATGGACAGCACCCGAAGCGATCGCCTTCCGCAAATTCACATCGGCCAGCGACGTCTGGAGCTACGGCATCGTGATGTGGGAGGTGATGTCGTACGGCGAGAGGCCTTACTGGGAAATGACAAACCAAGATGTAAGCACGTGCGAGAGCTGCCGCGTGATGGGACTTGGAGGGCTCAGCGTTCGTTCTGCAGTCGGAGAGGCAGGATGGGGACAAGGGGAGGAGAGCTGCTGTTAAAACGGCTTTGCTCCCCAATGCCAGACAAAACCGATGCTCTTGTTTGATGCTCTTTTTTTGCAGCAGCAGCCTAGAACGGGCTGTGCGCAGAGGGGAATGTGTCTGCAAGCCTGCTTCCCCCAGCAGACCGCTGGAGCTTCGCTAATGCTGTTAGAGCTGGAGCCTGTCCCTTCTCTGCCTAATGACAAAGGTCTGCCAGGGGATGGATGCTGATAAACTGGCAGCATTTCAGTGGTGTGTTCAAACCCCTGCCACCACGTAAGGCAGAAACTCGAGAGAGTCACAGGAAGGGCTTTGTTTCCCTGCACAAAAGCTGGGTGATTTGATCTAGTGACGGCAGTCCGGAGAGCTGCGTCTCGGTTCCCCTTGCGTTTCTGATCTCGAGAGCATACTTTTGCTCCTGTTGTGACCATCTTGTAAGTCGGTGCTAACGCAAGCTTTCGTGGTTTGTTTGTATAGCACCCTTCGAGTTGTGTCGCCTTGCTCCTGGGCCCCAGTGTCCCCTTGAGCCCCTGACCTCAAGGCCACCCTCTGAAGCATCTCCAAACAGGGAGATGCCTGGGGACACTGGCTCCCTCCTGAGTGCAGCTCTGATCCCAGCCTAAGTAAGGCTGTCTTGATCCTACTGCAGGGCTGCCTCCTACCCTGAACTCACCATAAACATCTGTCCTTGTCTAAGGCTAAAAAAATTTAAGCCTGGGGTTGCCAGATTTTCTAGACTTCTCTTTCCTCTTCACATCTTTGAAGAGCCATGGTGTACGAAGGTCTCTTGAGATTGCCAGCTAGTGCATAAAGTCGGGGTCATCGTGAGGCACACGGGGCCCCCAAAGCAGCTCTGCGCTGGGGGGTGAAAACGCATCACTCTGCTTTTGGCAAACGGAGTCGTTCCTCATCCCTCCCGCTTCATCACTGCAGCCCTGCCGCCTGCGGAGATGCTGCTGCCGGCTGGGCAAAGCAAACGGGTCCTTGCTCCGCTGTGGTTTTCCTCTGGTCACAACACTTGACGTGTCATCCTTTTTTTTTTTGTTTTTTTGAGCAGCGTCCCTGTCACCGTGACTTTAACTGCTTCACTGGCAGCAAAGGCTCTGGCAGAGCATTCTGTTTCTCCTGTGTTTTGGCTGTGGTCCTTTGCCACCGGTGGATGTTACTACCTGTCACACCGAGCTGCTCTCTCATCTCGCTTTGAGTCCAGGTGTGGAAATGAGCAGTAACTTTGAGACGGTCACGCCGTGCTTCTTGCCAGGGAGATGAGCACGTTGTTTGGCATGAATGCCCCGCTGCTTCTGCACTGCTGAGGCTGTCACGTTTGCAGGGAGCTTGGTAAAGCAGTATGTATCTACGCAGGGATTTATCTCGATCAAATACAGAGACTTTCTTCCATAGCCTGTGCAGAGAATGCAGCGATTGAGAGCCAAGCTTTGTCGGTCACACTGAGCAGCGTTACTATCTTTAGTGCCAATGCACTGGCGTAGCACAGATGTTGTTCAGTAAATGCCAGGCTGGTGCCAGTGAAATAACGCCCTGTGGGCAGGGGAGTCCCTTGCCTGGATCCTAACGCCGTGAACATCCGCACTTCGCAAAACTGTTCTGAAAAGCTCAGATGCCTCCGTGCAGTGTGGGGCACAGGGTGAATTTCCCACTTGCCTGAGAAGCAGCGGATGGGGAACTGGTTGCTTTAGCGGCAGAAAGCAGAGGACTGGTGAGATGTTTATGAGCATCAGTTCCTGCTCAGGCTTTGCTTGGGTTACCTCTGCCTACATGTAGGTGACAAATGCCTGGATGGTGGTGGCCTAGGAAGCTTAATTCAATGCTGTGGCGTGTTTCTCCTGCAATTTATGCCTTCCTCCTTGCATCTTCTGAAGGCCTCCTTTTCTTCTTTCCTCCCCTGCTTGTGTTGCAGATGAATCAGTGGTGTTAGATACGGCATTGGCTTTTGGGCGGATGACCAGAGGGCTCTGCTCCCATGAATTTCAGGCTGGGTTGCACAGGATTTTCTTGTTGCATGGCTTGTAATTAAAGCACATCGTTTGCAAACACAGTCAGTGATGAGCAAAACAATTCTCACCGTGTTACAGCCGGATTGCTTTAAAGGAGGGGCAGTGCTGTAGGGCAGGCAGCGTTGTAACTGTGCAAGGGCTACAAACCACGTTTTAAAGTCGTGCTGGTTTCTGGATGGCCTTCTAAAAATATGTTTTGACTCGACCACAAGATAAGGCTTTGATGCAGGAATTGTTGAGAGGAATTTTGTGGCCTGTGTTACACAGGTTGCTAAGCTAAATGATCACAGTGGTTGCTTTTCAGTCTTCAGACCGGTGGTTTTATGAAAACACAGAGCTAAAAGTGTTGCTTTGGTTTACTGGAATAGACTGTCCCAAATCATCCGCTCCCAAACATCCAGTTCAGTCACCTCAATCCGTGAGTGAGTGGTGCTGGACCAGAAAAGGAATAGGGACAAAAATGCCTCCTTATAGGTGCAAATTTTAGCTCTTCAAGTCTTACAAAGCAGTAAACACCAAGGAATGCAACACTGAATGTGCCATTTTCTTATTTTCTAAGTATTGTGGTGGCTACGAGTGACTTGGTCTTTGTTTTGTTTCATTCTTTTGCTCCTCTTATTGCCAGACCCGCAAAGCACCTTCAGGTGCAAGAGCGTATTTCAACGTCCTAGCCCCTTGCAGTATTTTGATACCATTTACATTGTATCGCCAGAACGAACGACATCCTCTACATTGAGTTAACGCTATCGATTGTGATGTTACTGCCAGGAATATCAAACGTGCATAACCCCATTGCAGATGTAGTTCAGATATTCTGAGCTGGTGCCAGATGGTCTGCTCCCTGTCTTGCTACTATTTGCTTTCTGCTACAGCTGGAGGATGATCCGTTAATGTTATAAATACAGACACGGACACAGCAAATAACAGTCTTGTGGCTGTGCCACACTGAGGCTTTTTTTTCATAGGGCAGCTGCAAATTTGGTATCGGGGACCAGCTGAAAAGCATGATCTGAATAACAGAGAGCGCAGGTAGCTCAGTGTGGTGGGACTGGTTTTCAGAGCTGTGAGCAAAAGCCAAGCCATAGAAGAGATTGCTTTGGGTGGGTGGGAAGCGGTGCAACTGCTCTCCCGGCAGATGAAGTCTTAGATGGGCACAAAAGGACTGCAGGTCTTGTGGGCCAGATCTTCTCTACCCTTGGAGAAGATTATAAACCCTCACCCAACTTCTGCTCTGCTACACATGTCCTTGGGGAGTTTGAGGTTCATGCTACTGCTGCTCAGCCGGCCCGGCTCATTCCTGGGACTCCTCCAGTTGGCAAAAAGCCCGGTGGTGGAGAAGGATTTGACAGGTGATCCATGCGGTCCTGAATTTCAGAGCCTTCTGAAAGGCAGTGCCAGCCTGATGTGGCTCTTCCTGTCCTGCTCATACGGGGACCAAAGACCAAGAGGACAACTTCCATGCTAACCACAGAGCCTTCTTTTTAAACACGGGATGTTTTCAAATCATGAGACGGTGCCTAGAATGAATGGCATCTGAGGCAGTCCTTGGAGTCCAACAGTGAGTAGCGGGTGTGAAGATGGGCTGCTGAGACTCTCTTGGCACGGTCACAGACCCTTATGGCTTGAAACACGAGCTGCGTTCTCCTGAAAATTTTAATGGTTCAAAATGGGAACTGCTGGGCTTGGAGCTGTGCTGTAAATCTGGCCCCAACTAGAGAAAACAATTTGCTTTCTTCAATTCTACCCTCATTTATTCGTTTCTGCCTTTCAAGAGGGCAGGCAGCACATGTGCGTACCGCTTGTTTTAGATACAGAGCCATAGATGGTTTGTATTTGAAATCAGTGCAACAACCCTCCCCTGGTTTTAATTTACATACTCTTGGGCTGAGATTTTAAATTCCTGGCAGAAATGTGGCCACACTAAGAAACGACTAGACCCAGACAGTATTGAATGATATATGAGATGGTTGTTCTGCCTCTGCCTTGAATCCATCCATCAATTAGCATTCAAAGTCTCTTTTGAAATGCAGTCAGACTTTTATTACTGTAATACAAATTTGTGGTCTAGCACATGCCTTTTCATTTAAAAAGCAGCCAACATCTGAATAAACAAAATCACTGCGCTCCAAGAAGATGCCAGGAAGCCCCGTAGGCTGCTTTTCGTGGACTTAGGGTAGGCTCCGGGAGTTTCCTGGTACATAACCTACAGACCTCGGCTGAGCTTTGAACTTGTGCAACCTGACAGTCTGGCCCCCTGGTTGCACCGGTACCTTGGCTTTCTAGATTCATTTTGCAGTGCCCAAAAATTAAGGTCTTCAACCCATCCCGTAAAAAAGATGAAAGCTTAGTGGAGTTTACGCCTCTTGGGTGCAGAGTTGGGGGGTGGGGGGATTTTACGTGAGCGTACTGCTGGTCCCAAAGTTCTCTCTTGAAGTCAATTTGCATTTGGGAAAAAAGCAAGAGGAAGAAAAGGAGCCCGTCAGCCTTGTGTTTTGTCTCCCGTAGGTGATTAAAGCCGTGGAGGAAGGCTATCGCCTGCCAAGTCCCATGGACTGCCCTGCTGCTCTCTACCAGCTGATGCTCGACTGCTGGCAGAAAGACCGCAACAGCAGGCCCAAGTTTGACGAAATTGTCAGCATGTTGGACAAGCTCATCCGTAACCCAAGCAGCCTGAAGACGTTGGTTAACGCATCGAGCAGGTACAAACTGGGGCCAGAGCCATTTCTCAGCGCGAGATCTTTGTCTGAATACCCCCGCCCCTGGGGTGGAATCACCACGTATTACTTAGCCTGCGTGCATCCGCCGGCGGGTGTTCCTCCAGCTTCGTTACGTCCAGGGGAGCTTTCCCAAATCAACTTTTTCCTTTGTAATGGGCAGGCAGGTGAGCAATTCGGTTACTCTATAAATGCAGTGCTGATGCCACAAAGAAAATTACTGTGGCCTGTCTTTCAGAAATGGAGATTTCAGCGGTATTTGTAGGTCTATGATAAAGCTACCTAGGCTCTACCCCAAGGTTAGAAGAGGGCAAGACTTGAGTGCATGAATTAGACAGTAAATGCTGCTCAAATTATCTGCCTGTTGATTTTATCTTGTCATACAAATGAA
>NW_009613449.1:73046-85619 GCF_000690535.1 Cariama cristata
GGATGTGCAAAGCTCAGGGATGTCCGAGTGCGTCCTCCTGTAACGATTCCCAGGCGTGCTAGCCACCACCGCCAGTTCTGACAGTCTCGGTAATGGTGAGAAGATCTCTGTGGTTCCCAAAGAGCTGTACACAAACCATTTGCCAAAACCACATGAAGTGAATAGAGCAGCCAGTGTGCAATTAAACATGAATCTGAATAGCTACACGGCTATAAGTAAGGTAAATACAGTCAAGAACTAAAGCTGCACTTGGGGAAAAAGAGATTAATATTTTTTAGTGAGTTTTAGTATTGAGGTCTCCACCATACTAGAGTCTTGGAGAGGCTTTTTCTTTTTTCACTGTAAGCACGCAAGTATTACTTCAGAGCCATCCATGTTACTAATCACTCAGTCCCTTGCAAGGTCATGAAGGAGCAATAAATATAAATCGTCTAAATCGTCGCTGCTTCACTGATGGCGGTGGGGTTCCCCTGATGAACACTGGAAGAGGCCCTTCAGAAAAACTTATTCTCAGAGGAGTTAAAAAAAAAAAAAAAAGACACGTCATTTTCCATGGACAGGAATGAGAGGGATGTAAGATGAGGTTAGACTGGTGGTGTGGACCAAAGCAGATGTTGTGAGCTCAGACCCATCCGTCTCTGCACCTTCCAAGTGAGTCTTGCACAGCTGCGCGTGGCCCATCTCACCTCTTGCAGCTGGACCTCACGTCCCCGTGCCGGCACGTCCCCGTGCGTGGCATCTCACGCACTGGAAGAGAGGAAACGTGAAATCTCTGCTAGTTTTTAAATACAAGATAGGTCTGATTCCTCGGGCTATTTTACATGCGTCGTTTACCATCTGAAGAGGAAATTACTCTTATTAGCAATTAGATATAATGTCAGTCCCAGCAAACCTGCAGGAAAAGGTTTGTGATAGCGTGGAATATGTCATGTTTCTCTTTTATTTTCAGTTCAGAGCAGTCATTTTCCAGGCCTGTTATGTGGTGGTTCGTGCACTCTGTTACACCCAACTGCTATGCCAGAAAAGAGGAATATAGGCAGCAAACCATTTCCATGAGCTGCTAAGCACTTTGCTGATGTTTTATTCTGTGAACAGGTCCATGCAATTCCAAACCTCTCCTTTTCAGAGCTGCTGTGGGTATTTTCGATGTGGATGGAGCACCTGAACAGCCAGGCTTTGGGACTCTATAATCATAGATTGCTGTGCCCAGACCATAGTAATTCCAAATGAATCATAATTTCAACATACAGCAGCTGTAAAAGATTTTTTTATATAGGTAATGTGTTCTTTATGGAAATTCTCATTAATGCAAATAAGGGAGGAAGTCACTCTCTACATTACAGCGTGTGCATATCAGTAGGTACCTCCTGACATTAGTGATGAAAATCCACTTCTCATTATGATTACTTAGGAGTTTTGAATTCCTCATGTGTATAAAATGTTATGGGAAGCCATTATGTTCTTGGTACGGCAAGTATTCACATTTTATTGGACCCTTCAGCATTGCTATTAAATAAACAAATAATAGTAATGTGCTCATAAAATACATGAAGATTCCTGAAGTGCTATAATAATATAATATCCCAGCTCTCCTTCCAGTTGAAAGTCTTTTAAGTTTAATTCTCACCATCAGAGGCTGACCCAGAAAACGTTTTTTTGGGTTTTTTTTTTTTTTTTTTTTTACCTGTGGGTAATAATCTTTATGTAAGGCTTAGGTTAGCTGTATGTGCTGCCTTACAAAGCAGGGGACAAATCTATTTTCTTTCCCGGCTGACCTTGGACGAGCCCCTTTTGCTTTCTGCGCATCATTAGTAGGGTGGTGGACCTATACACGGCACGGGTCGCTTGTGCCAGATACCGTATCGGTGTTTCTGCCGCGGTGAAGGGTTATTATTTGCCTGAATTGCTTCTTCCGTGCATGGCATAACCGAGCAGGTAGCAATTGCTGCGGCGAGGTCTTGAAGGAGGGTGTGGGAGCAGGATTCTGGAATCTACCTCTGGTTTCAGGGCTGGAGTGTGGTCGGAGCATTGCTGCTCTCTGCAGGGCTCGCTGGATGCTGCCCGCATCCGAAATCCGAAATCCCCACCCGGCTCTGCCCCTGAAGTGTTAAGGGCAGCCTGCCATTGATGGCCGCTGCTGGGAAATGTAATTTAGGTTTCGGCTTCCAGGCTCTGGGCTGTCTTAAGTTAATTATGAGCATTAAAGGAGGAGGAGGAAGAAAACAGAGCGGGAGGAGAGAAACCGAAGACTTTGAAGTGAGGATGACTGGGGGAGCCTGATAGAAGAGGAGCCTGCTTGCGGGCAAGAGGTAGCAGGGATGGATGCTCGTCCTCTCCTCCTCTTTCTGCTTGCAGTGAGGAGCAGAAATGGCAGGAACTAACTCAAAAGGGGGTGAAGTTCTAGGTGAAGCGATATGTTTGATACATTGCATATCAAGCCTGCTGGGAGGATTTAGACTGCAGCAATCACTGAGAACGCAAAATCACCTTTACTTTATAAAAATGTGAGCAACTGAGTCCCGTTGGGTACGTCTCGATACTGATTCTGTTTGCGTCTTTGTTTTTGCTTGTCTTCAGAGTATCGAATCTGTTGGTAGAGCACAGTCCAGTCGGGAGCGGTGCCTACAGGTCGGTGGGTGAGTGGCTGGAAGCCATCAAAATGGGCCGATACACGGAGATCTTCATGGAGAACGGATACAGTTCGATGGATGCCGTGGCTCAGGTGACCCTAGAGTGAGTAGTGCCCAGATCATTTTCACCTCATTTGTTGGAATTGCAGAGCCGGGGGAAGACAAACCATTCAAAAATACGCAGGGATGAGGCTGCAGAAGGGGAAACCATTACCCTTTGTTTGCAGTCAGCAGTTTCTGGTTTAGCATCTGTATTGATGATAACGAGCGCAGGCAAGACTAAAATTTATGGTCACTACATTGGCAGCCGGGATTTTGGCTCCTTTACTCACAGAAATTAATGCTTGAGTTTGAATAATTGTCAGGCTGGCCTCTTGACATAAGAGCAGTTGCTTATTTGGGGTTATCGACAATTAAACACACCCCCCCCCCGCGTAAATGTATAGGAGCTAGAGTCCCTGCTGAGGTATACTGGCTTTACACTGGATTAGCTGGTTTTACAGTTGATCTAGACATAACCAAGTGGACAATCAAGCCCAGTAAGGCGTGGAAATAATATACAACATTAACAGAAATAAGCGTAGATACAGCCGATGCCAACAGAAGAGCATCAGCAAGCCCACAGCTCTAGGGAAAAGGCTCTTCTTTCTGAATGTGCCCTTGGTTTTTGCCCGTGGGTGTGACAGCAGTCAAATGACTCGGTAAATGCCGTGGGGCTGCTGATTCGTTATGCTCCCCCTTTAATTGCCTGCCTTGCTTGTGTAATTACATCTGTACTTTTCCTCCTGCTGCTTACTTAAACTGACCCCAAACCCTGCCTTTCTAGCTGGGTTAATTTGAGCTTAGTTTACAGCAGGTGTTAAGGCAGAATGGGAAGGATTCTGCTCCGTGCTGCTTTGGAGAAAGTCGTGGCTCCTCTGACCACATGCAAATTGCCAGTGCACATACAGAATTGATGCCGAGCATTAGGAATAAACCAAGAAAAATCCCCAAGTCCCTCAGAACCACAGCATTTCTCCTGTCTGCTTGCTGCGGAGCTCACCGTAGAGGGTAGGAGGTCCTTGGCACGTGATGCAGGTTGGTAACATCTCCATGGGGTTCAGTTTTTCATTACATGCATAGAGGGAGTGCAGGAGCATACCTGCTCCCGCACTCAGATTTTTTTATCACCAATATTTGTCCCTTACACCTGGACTCATCCAGTCTACCTTCAGGCATTCCCGTGAAAACCCTGAGCTGGGGATTAAATCCTCTCTAGCGACTGCCTAAGGAGTCAGGGTGCATGGATTTCTTCCTAGATCCTTTTTTGGGTGCCTGAGACTCTTACCTGTGGTTTCCCAGCCGCGTCCTGCAATTACATGCCATGTTATTTTGGCTTTTGAGAACTGCACAGTTCTTTACGTCCTCATCTGATATGGCAGTGCCCAGAAACACCAGGCTTCGGGGCTTCATTTAGACTGGTGATCTACACACGTTGACCAAGGAAGAGGTCCAGCCCCAGGGTGGTCAGCGTCCATGCGGCAGAAAGACCTAGCCAGAGGGCAAGTGGGAAGAGGAGGAAGAGGATGAGGCAGCAATTTAAAAGAAAAGGAAAACATTGGAACAGTCCCCTCTACTGTGCCACCACAATCTTATAACCAGAGCAAGTTCCAGTAGAAAATGCAGATTGTCTAAAATATGTCACAGATTTGTTGCTGTTTGGCTGAATTAGTCATATCAAAGAAGAAAATTAGGTTTCACGAAAGCTTCCAGGTTGTTCCTCTTTAGAATTTTGTGCAATTTCAAGAGCTCTAAAAGAAATGCTCAGAAGTGAAATGCTTTGGTTTGGGTCAGAGAAAACGTTAAGTTTGAACCCAAATTAGTGGTCATTTTTGACAGTAAATTAGAAGTTCACTTACTTGTGTAGCTTCAAACGGTCTTAGCATCCCTCTGTGCTGACGCAGTCTTAACATCCCATCCCACTGACAAAATTATTCCTAACCTCCTATTTTCTTGAGTGCAACATTTCACATTGTGAAACTATCTCCTTAATTTGACTTAAAAATTTCAATACTTCCCTACATTTACTCTTTGGTATTCTAGAAATTTCAAAGGCATCCCCCAAAATCTTTTCAGACTACCCAAAAAGTACTTCAAAATGTTATTTCTGATTGGCAGCAAACCAAGAAATCCATTATCCGTACAATTCTAGCCAGAAAGGCAAGTTGACTTAAAAGTCTGTAAATTAAGACTAGAACTGCCAGAGATGCTCTGACCCTCACCAGTTGCAAACTACCTCTAAGGCCCCCTCCACCGGGTCCCAGTATGTTCTCCATAGCACAAACATCATCCCACTCTGCTCTTTTACTGGCCCCAGTGGAGACAACGTGTCTGAGCTGCTCAGCTTCAGCTTTCTTCGGGGTTTTTACAGCAACAGAGATGATGCCTGGGAGCCTGGGGAGCTTCTGAGTTTTGGTTTGTTGTGTTTTTTTTTTTTTATTTTAAACTGAAAGGAGACATTTCATGAGTCCATCTTGCATGTCTGTTGAAACTGAAAAAGTTATCCATGCCAGCAAATAAATTCCTCCCCCCCCCAGCTGCATTGGACAGAGATGCTTGCATGAGTCAGGCTTTGCCTTGCAGTGGTGGCTTGGCAAGGCGGCTTGACCCCACTCGAGTCTGGGTTTGGGAAGACTGTGGAAAGTTCATTAAAAAACCATCCAGCCATCCAAATCAAGATTTCTCTCATCCCTCTCAGACATAGTAAAAAAAGACAAAAGACCAGATCCTCAGCTGTTAAAAAAGGAGAAACCATCATAGTGACTTAAGAGGAAAGGTGTCCTGCGTTGAAGACCTGAACCACGGGCTCAGGCTGATGTAAACTGGCAGATTACCCTTAAAATCAACACAATAAGGGAGAGAAATGGCTCCTGGGTGGGCTCAGCTGAGACTCTCATGGGTTCTCCAGAAAATAAATACCAGAACAAGCAAAGTTCTGTAAAGGTTAATACATTGGGAGTTTTGGTTTTCTGGAGGTTTTCATTTTTTTCTCCCCGTAAAAGGAAACATTTTGTACTCTGCAAAGGAGAATTCAGGTTAAATGTTACTTGTCATTTTTAATAGAGGCAACTGTTCAGTATATTCCAGAGCTGGGACTTGGGGGGATTGGGTGAAAAGATGATCTGAACATCTGAAAGTAGCTTGCTTTCCCCAAATGACATCAGTAAACCGTTCTTTACAATTTAAGAGGTTGCCTTCAAATACCATCCAAAATGATCTTCCCCAAATTCAAACTGCCGAGGAGACAGATGCGGAATTTAGATGGAGAAAGGAGAACTGGATAATCGCTGCCAGAAAAGGCAGGGAAAAAAAAAAAATTAAAAAAATATGAATGTAAAGACTTCTTAACATCTACTGAAAAAAAATTACTAACGCCGTAGGAGGAGTTGGCCGTAACGCTGATGGGACTGGTGGCTGTGGGTGCCCAGCTTGTGGCCTCTTTACAGGACCTGGTTGAGATGGTAGATGTTCAGCATTTTTTTTAAATCCCCCCCCTCAGCATGCAAAGCACGATCCTGATTACCGCCCTGCTTCTTTCAAACTGATGGCTTGATGCTTTTGTTCCAGAAGAGAGTAGTAGTAATGACAAATTTCTGAAAGCGAAAGATTAAAAAGCTAAAACCAGTCAATATCGCCCCAAGTCCTGAGCTCTGCCTGCGTAAGCAAAGACCTGAAAATGTATGTGTTCAAACAAAGAGTGATTTCTACATTTAGCTCTAATTCTTGCAAAGGGATGAATCACCTTGTGAAAAGTGGAGCCTCACCCTCCACCCCCTCTTTCCAACTGGATATCAGACTTGAAGGCAACTTTTCCAGTGGACCAGACCTGCTCTTTAAACTTGTGGACCATCTAGTGACTTTTGAGTGTGTCTGGAGCTCTTTCAATCCACTGCAAGAATAACTTTACCAGGACAATACTCAAGAATAGATAGATCCATGACATGAGTTTCAGTCTGACCCTTGACTGGACCAGTTACTAACCATGTGGACTACATACTTCCACCTTTTGAAAGATCTGTACTCACTGAATCTCAGGACACCCTGTTGTTTGTTATTAGATGAAGAGCTCTGAATATTTGTAATAATATGTGCTGTGTTGCTTTGCATTGTATATATTAATTTTTTTTCTTCTAAAATAAAATAAATTACTTATTGAAAGCTATACTGGATAAAGAGCGTTTAAGAGTTCACCTGCTCTAGATGCTTGTTCTTAACCTGAAATCTCAGTCCTGAGATTGCGATGCTGCATCTGCTTCTGAACAAACCAATTTTCATCTCATAATCAAGAAGGACGGGAATAATGAATAAGAGCAGATGAACTCTTAAAAAAAAATAATAATTTTTCAAGTCCTCATTTCATGCAAAAGTCCCTAGCAAGTGGAGTCCTCTCTCTTTAGCGTCTTCTGAAGGTCTTTGAGGTTCTTCTTGTTCCCCTCATTCAAAGTGACAACTAACTCACTCCGTGAGTAGTCGCAGTCTGCACGGGCAATTGTAGCGTTACACCACGTGAAGAAGAGTGGTGAAATCTGGCCTGGATGGGAGATGAAATACAAAACATCTGTGGTAGGTTGACAGCTGCCAGCCACGGAGATCTTTCAGGAACCTGGCCCTTTTGCTCGTGTGACTAACCGGCTGGTGAGGGGGGTTGTGTTTTATGTGGCGATCCAGTCCTAGTCTACACTGTGTTTGACAAACTGGTCCATGGTGTATTAAGTAGTTCTGTTTGTAAATAAAATGTTTGAAATATATTTCTTACAAGGTGGAGACCGTGAATTCAACCCTTGCAAATGGAGGATATTGCAGGGAAGGGGATACCCGTGTTGTCCCTGGCACGTTGTAGCCGGGCTTTCGTGCAAGCGGTGGTAAGAGAGCAGCATGTGTGCAGGTGTGTACAGGCTGTCTGGGAGGAGCCGACACCAATTTTCCCCTTTATTTCCTTGGCTTTTTGGTCAACTTAGTGGTCAGCCTCTTACTACTGTGTTGGCATGCAATTCAAATTCCTGCCCGTTTCCATTTTCAGCCCTAGGTGAATGAAAGGGAAGTGAAAAGGGGAGACTTCCCCCCGAAACAAGAATAAAAGTTGTCTCATTGCTGGGGGAGTTGAAGTATTTTGCAGCACGGAGACCCCACAGCAGAGGGGTGCAGGTATCCCTGCTGCCTCGGGGACCACCCGTGCCGCCACCGCAGCACCCGAGGGTTCGGGTCACTTGCACGGGAAGGTGCAGCCTGGACCCTGATCGCAAATGTCGTTTGCTCCCGGGTCTTGGTTTTGCCTTTTCTTGCAGGGAATGGCACGTTTCTGTTGCAAAGCCCTGGCAGATCCCCACACATACCTCCTCCGCGGAGCTGAGCCCAGTGATACTACCAGTTGGCTGCAGTAACGTGAGCCAGGCACCTCTGGACTGGAGCTTGAGAAGAGTTTTTCCAGCCCTTTGGCACAGAAGTTGATTTTTTTTTTGGTCCCAAAACCAGCTGGTTTACATACCGGATTTTGTTTAAAATTGGCTTCTGCCTTACACCGCTTTAAGTCCTTCAGCACTGGATGCGTGGGAGCTTGCAACGTGCTCTAAGTCACGCTTGAAAAATGGGAATTAAAGCTCCTGCATTCTCTAGGCGGTTTTTGGAAAGTTTTATTGCCGGCTTTGCGATGCGTGAGGTGGCTTTTGAATAAAGCTGCTGATTTCGTACTAGGTGAGCATCTGGCTCAGGAGCTGCTGTCTTCTGGTCTGTCTTTGCAGGGGTAAAAGACCCCACAATAACGGGTTTTCCCCTCTCTGAGGAGTCCCCCCACTTTCGCCAGTGGCTCCGTATTCGAGAGGATTCGAAATTCAAAAAAAATAGACTGGATCCCCTGGTGAGCGGCTAATGGATTGAAACCAGAAACTCCTTTTTCTTCTTTCTGTCTTGTAAATCAATGAGATGCTTCTCAAGGATATTGAGTTAAGGAGATACTATAAGGGGGGAAAAAAAAAGCTCTGTAGTGAGTAGGGTATTTTTTATGAGACTGATGGATCTGCATGTGAAACGCCAAGACGTACATGCCTTTCTCAAAGTTTCAGGCTATTTCTTTCTGCATAACATGCAAGAACATCAGAAACGATACATCTGTGAAATACGTGATGCTGGATTTTCAAAAGAGCTCAGCTTGCACTTTAGATACCTGGGGGAAAAAAAAAAAAACTGAATTTTCAAAAAGTGCCAGCAGAGCAGCACTCAGCAGGGGGAAGATGGATGTTGGCTCTTTTAAAAAGCAGGTCCTATATTGGGTTGGGTTTTGTTTGGGGTTTTTTTTGATCTTTGGTGTGAACTTCCAACTGTGCTATGTACATAAAATAAATTGCATGTAACAATAGCATTACTACATTTTCCTTCATTATTAAGATGGCTTGCTGAACTAGTTTCACAATTCAGTGGAGGCAGAAATGAAAGCGTGTCCCCCTGAGAAGGCAGACACCTTTTGCAGGTGCTGCAGCCTTTTCTCTGCCAGGTAAGGAGCATTGCTGCTGTGTCGCATCGACCTCCTTTGCTCCATCCCCCTTAGGTTGTGATTTCCCCTATGCATCGGCGAGATACATCGCTGAAAAAGGGTATGATAATGAAATGAAGTGATTAGCCTGGAGCAGAAAATCTGGTATTTTCCAAATCAAAAGGCTGAAAGCATGACAATCCTTGGAGAACAACAGATCTAGCTTTTGGCTTCAACCAGCTTACGTGTTAACATATCAGCCTTCACTTGGGATTGCTTTTTATTCAAAGCAGTGTTCATCGCTGCAATTTTTGGACGTGGATGGTTGGTTGTATTTGCACAGGAGTCTCTGTCCAGAACGTGAAGCTGCAGAGAGAGGTACACCTCCACGGGTAGCTCACACAACGTTATGTGCAAATGTTTTGGTGGTCATTGCACATGTTCACCTGCAGTCCAGCATGCAGCCGTGCTGTGAGCTGTAGGTCAGGTTTGCAGTGTGTCTCAGGTGATGGTTGGGCTCCCAGGGGTTACTGGTGATCCCCAGCCCTTGGACGTGCCAGCCCCGTCAGCGTGGTTTCCCAAAAGTACCTACGTGTTCGAGAAGGTCACGTCCCGCTGGCTTTCAGTGGAGAGCTTTCTCCTAAAAGACTCGCACGCAGGGTGTCAGACCCTCTGGGATTCACATGTGTTTTGGCAAGAGCCTAGAGCCCTCCTTTGAAAACGTCCTTTATTCGGTCCAGCCTGGAGGTAGAAAGCCAGGGGCTGTGTTTCTCTAGTGGAAGCCTTCAGACAAAACACCACATCTCCTCCAAGTCAAACTGCTTCTCTAACAGTCTCTGTGTCCTCTGGTGGAAACACCGAGGCACCTGTCTTGATGTTTCTTCTGAACTTTTATTCCTACAATTTCTTTCACCCTAGGAAGAAATCCCTACAGTTATACTCTGCCATAACCCATGGCCTTACCTGCCTTTAGATGTGTCACTGAATCTGATCACCAAAGGTCCTGCTGTAATATCTCCAGGGGACAACTTGTCCCACTTGTGTCTTTGGGTGGGATAAACTGTTCCCTGGAGGTGCCTCTTTCACGCCATCAGCATGAACCTTGGTGATGACTTTGATGTACACACCTAAATTGTAGCGGGCTGCACTTCTGAGAAAACAAGCTTTCCTCCTAATTCTGCGTTTCACATAAACTTACCGTATTTTACAGCTTTCCTGTAACGGCAGCCCAGTAGGCAGGCTCAACACAAGCCTTTGGCTTGTAGAATTCACCCCTCCCAAAAAAAAAATTTAAACATAGGTTTACGGGAAGATTTGCAAAGGCCCAGAGGGAAGCTGCATTGCCAATTCCTGTTGATTTTAGGGGTTCATCGGGGTGGTGGCCACGCTCAAGGCTTTTGCCGTTCAGGTCTGTGTAGGAACTGGCTCTAGGATTGTGGGTTGTGTATCTTTGGCTTTGCCTCATCCGAAGAGGAAGGAAGCGTGGATTGACCTCACTCCTCACTGCTCGTAGCCGAAATATAATACCAGCCTCTTGCAAGAGAAGAGGAAACCGCAACGCAGGCTTTCTTACCTGGCTTTTCTCTTGGAAACAGGACTTTTCACGCCTAGCAGAGTCCTTGGCCAAAGGTGACGCTGACACTTTGCTGTCCAGCTTTTCTCCTTGGCCAGCGAGGTGATCTCGGTCAAATCATGTCACCTCTCCGACATGCTGTCAGCCATTAAAAAAATTAAAAAAAAAAAACAAAAAAAACAGGGGGAAAATTAAACTTGCCAACTAAACTTGGCGTTGGGAGCTGCCAACGGTAAGAGGTAGGCGCTGGCAGCAGCGTCGGCGCGTGCGGCGCGTGGTGTGCGCGGCGGCGTGTCCCTGAGAGGTCCCTGGAACCAACGTCTGCTTTCTCCCACAGGGATTTGAGGCGGCTGGGAGTGACACTTGTTGGTCACCAGAAGAAGATAATGAACAGCCTTCAAGAGATGAAGGTCCAGTTGGTGAATGGGATGGTGCCGTTGTAACTCGGTTTTAAAGTCGCTTCCTCAAGTGGGTCGGTCCTGCACTTTGTACACTCGCCCTGAGATATATTTTGACTAAAAAAAACAAAAACAAAAGATAAAAAGGGAAATTCAGTTGTTTCTATAACTGAAGGACATTGGCCTCTGCCGCAGCGTTTCTAAAGCAGTGTTTGACTAAAGTTCTCCTTTTCTTCCTATTTGTGTCCTCATTTTCATGAAGTAAATGTAAGATGCATGGAACGTGGAAACTAATCTGCTGTACGTGAGGTTAACCTGTCTCTTAAGCTTCAGCGACGACGACAACAAGCCTTCCCACCACACGTTGTCTGTACATGGGAGATAGAGAGATATATATAGCACCTTTATATACTGAATTACAGCAGCACATGGTAATACTTCCAAGGACTGACCTGAGCGGAGGAGTTTTGTAGCCGTTCATAGGCTCCCAAAAGCTGCAGTTTACTGAAGTTTAACTTCGAGTCTTTACTTGTCTACAGAAGTGTATTGAAGAGCAATATGATTAGATTATTTCTCGATAGATATTTTGTTTTGTAAATGTAAAGAAAAAAAAAATGCTGTTACACAGCATTAAGTTACAGAGACTAGTGTATAAACATGTTGCTTGCTCCATGGCAAATACAATACAGGGTGTATTATTTTTTTTTTCCCTCCCTCTGTGTTACCGAGTTCTTTTCGTTTGCTCTTCTGGGAGGATAATACATGGTGAAGATGTATATACTGTACAGTTTGCTACGCATCAGGTACAAGATTGGGGCTCTTCCCTTGGTTTGTTCTTTTTTTTCCCCCGCCTCTTTGGCTTTGTTTTGTCTCCCTATGTTGTGTTACCGCTATGCTTTGTATTTTTGCTGCTGTTTGGTTTGAGCAACATATAAAGCCTTCAGGAATTTTGATTACGTATAAGAGGTAGAAGGAGTCTGGTTAAATAAAAGACACCGCCCCTCCCCTCTTCCTTTCCACCGTGGGCTGGGGACATCCAGAAGAAGAAAAATAAAACATTGGTTCACGGTGGCCTCCGGTGTCGACGTGGCGTCGGTTTTTGTGTGTACGAGTCCTGCCCAAAGATAGCCTGGGATTGCCTCCGCACCGGCCCTTCAGCCCAGTAGCCATCACCCAGTGCAGCCCTTGCCCCTGTCCCTGGAGCCCAGGAGAGAAACCCCGAGGTGGTTTTAACTGGAAGGAAGAGATTTTGTTGTTCCTCTTCTCATTACGGGGGTTAAGTTCTGGGGTGCGGTGTGGACGTGAGCCCATGGTCATCCAGCATGGAGATTTTGCAGTATTTCCCCCAAAGTGGTGGTGGTGGGGGGGGGTGTTTTGGGAACTGTGCTGTCCCAGGTTGTCCTGCTGGGCATTTTTGGTTTGGGTACGGACCTGGCCACTTTGGGGCAGAGCGCAGAGAGGAGGGAA